>NC_053028.1:351642241-351890792 GCF_003073215.2 Triticum urartu
TGGACAGGTTAATGTCCATGTAATTTTCACCCTTTCTAGCTATGTGCCTTCTAGATATGCAGTTTATGCATGAGAAGATGAGACCTATTATTTTCTCAGTGGTAGTTATGCACATTTAATCATGGCTTTATGAGTGAATTGCAGTATAATGTCTTGAAACTCGATATCTCAAACGTTTGACTTGTTTTCCATGCTTGATGTGTTGTATCTTGAGGCTCATCTTTATTACATATCAGAACTTGCAAACAAATCTGTGAAAGACTTGTAAAGTTGCTGGGTTTTGTCTCCGACCATTGTGTCGTGATGAATTTGCAGGTACCCCGAGAGGCCCTTGAGTTTGCCGGAATGTCGATTAACTTCCGTTCCAACAAATTTGGGTACTCCATATGTCATATTTTCAGCAAAGGTCATGCTGAAATTTTCCGTGAGTTTTAGCATGACTTTGCTAAAAATAGGACATATGTGGTACTTGCGACTAATGCATGGGCCGGGGTATCTTAGTACTTAGTTAAGTAGGATCAACTGCCCCACCATTCTTGCTGCATTAAACCATAGGTGGCAATAGAGCCAAGTGATTAGGCCCAACTTAGAATTCTCCTTAGCATTGATAAACCCTAGATGATAAACCCAACATAGGTGGCAATAGAGCCAAGTGATTAGTGCCAAGTGATTAGGCCCAACCTAGGGTGCCTCGGCATCGATAAACCCTAAATGATGAAAACTTAACTTGGCTTCTATAGGGTGCCTCGGTGTCGATGAGAACCTAAATGATGTACGCTTAGGCTTTTAGGGTGCCTCGGTGTTGACAAACCCTAAATGATAAAAGCTTAGCTTTTAGGATGCCTCGGTGTTGACAAACCCTAAATGGTGAGACCATGATCTTGTTCCTTGACAATAACCAACTTTTTGACCAAACTTTTTTCCTATTTAGAGCGAAACATGGCCCACAACGATGAGGCCGGCGGTTCGGGCGGCAAGCAATTCTAGGAGCTGTCCCAGGAGTTGGAGGAAGAACCTCACCGCTATGAGGACGCCGCAGAAGACACCGATCCTGACTACACAACCCCTAGTGGCGTCGGGGATGACACCACTGATGATGGCGCCGCGGATGCCACCACTGATGATGGTGGCGCACGCACAGATGGCAGCCAACTGAAGAGGCAACGGAAGGACCGGCGCCCGAACGTGCTCGGCACCGTCAGGGAGGAATTTACTGAAGTGAACTCCGACGGGCATCCGACGGCACCCAAACACATAGTCAAGGGGTAATCGATTCAGCTCGGGTGCATTCTCCGTAGCACCGCCTCGATCAACACCGAGAACCTAAGGCATAAGGACCAAGGGAATTTGCGCAGCCTCCTCTTCACGAAGCTACACGAATGATACAAGTTTCTCGCTGAGTTCGCAAACACACGCCTCTCGGGTAATAAAGTGAACGGTGCCACCCTCACGAGGATGAGCACGGCCCTGTCTACTTGGAAAAGCACGGTGAAGGCAATGATTGACAAAGGTGATAGTTATGAGAAGATAAAGGCGAAATATCCTTTGATTAGCAAAGATGACTACAAGGAGTTCAAGATCAAGTGCAAGAGCCCCGCAACCTCCGAATCAAGTCAGTGGGGGAAAGAAATCCGGTAGTTGAACATAGGGGTCCACCAACTCGGTCCTGGTGGTTATAGAGTGGCGGAGTCTGTATGGGACAAGGAGGACACGGAGCGTGCCGAGCAAGGCCTACCGCCCCACTTCAAGAAATACAGTGACAAGCAGACCAGGAACTTTCTCAGGGCCCGGTACAAGGAGGACCCGGTAACAAAGGAGCTTACCACGGATCCGAAGACCAAGGAGCTTGAGCTTGTTCTGGTAAAGAATACACCCCCGCGTAATTAGCTCCATATGGTTGCATTCTAATTAATCCCCAATATTTCTAAATGGTTCACGTTCCTTCCGCAGGACAAAGAAAGCAGTAGCGCGGGGTCGTCTCAGAGCTCCCCTTTCGACACCCCTTTGAATAGGGAGTTGAACGTAATGAAAAACAGGGATAAGCTCAATAAGCCGACGTCAGCTAGTCGTGTGGCCGGCAAAGGCTTGTCCACAAAATGGTCGTCATACTATGTCGCTGGTGGGTGAAAGGAGAAAAAGACCAGCTTGGAAAGCCAGTCGCGCGAGGTTGAAGCACTCAAGGCGCAAGTGGCGCGGATTCCGGAGATGGTCCAAGAGCAAGTGCAACAAGAACTGGGATCGACGCTCACCGGCATTATGCCTACCTTGATTCATGGGATAACGACGTGGATTGCGGGTGGCCAACAGGGGCCGCCCCGATTCCCAGCTTCACGGCCAACAACTCACACAACGCGCAGGCGGCGCCAGTGGTGTCTCCGGTGGCGGCGGTATTGGTGTCTACGGCGGCGGCGCCATTGGTGTCTCCGGCGGCGGCGGTATTGGTGTCTCCGACGCCGGCATTGGAGCTTAATGCACCCGGGTGTACGCCGGCCGGCACCTCGCCAGCAAGCGGCCCCTCCGTCAGTTGCACGCCTGCCGTTGGCGGTGCCTCGACATTAGCCGAGCTCGACGGCATCACGGTAACTAAGCCTCTCGGCCGAGGACTTCATCTCCTTGCCTTTGACTAGGCATCCCTGATGCCCTATGTTTTCGCAGGGCGCCGCCGACGTTCCTTGCACTCTCCTGCACTTCGTGGGCGGCGAGTTGGTCGATGTCGCCAAGGGAAGAATCGTTCAACCGGGCAACCCCGTGTTCCACAGTAATCCAATGCCACCCACAATATATAGGGTTGAAGTGGTTCGGGTGCTGCCAGGCTGCGACGAGCTGTTACCTCTGATTCGACCCGCTGGGGCCGACGAAGAAGATGAGATGACCCTCAGTGCCTGCATAAGCTGGCCCCTGCTTTGGCCGAAGAGCGAGATTCATTTGGGGACCGGGGACACCACCCCACAGACAAGACCGCCAGTCATGCCGGCGCCAAGCCATGGCAAGAACGCCGCAACGCTACCGGACATGCCGGACATCCCTATGGCACAGGATCCGGACATGCATATGGCATAGGATCCGAACGACGACAACGACGATGGTACATTTACCAATGTTGATAAGTACTTTTCTGAACATGGGTACGGTGACGAGTTCTGCGGGCCTCCTTCTCAAGAACCCAAACAAGACGACCGCGATCTAGCTGGTACGGCGGAGAAACCCAATTGCAACAGGCGTCGTTTAGCGTTCTGTTCTCAGGAGACGCCTCCAGCTGCCGCCTTCACCGAGCCTCAGATAGCGGAGGTGCCAAATATTATCAGCCCCAACACGCTCAAGAAGGCGGTCTGTGAGCAGAACTCGGTCCTATTACAGCAGATCAAGAAGAAGGGCCGGAAACGGCAGACTGAAAAGGGCACCGGTGCGACCCAGCCGGCACCGAGTATGATCCGTGCTCAGGATGGGCCACCATCACCTAAGGATATCTCGAGGAGGGTGCATGTGGCGGGTAGGGCGATGCTACCGACAAATATGATCAATGCTGCAACCGGTGCTATGCGGAGTCTGCACGGCAGTGTTCTTTCTTTGGAGAAGCGGCGTCTCAGAGAGAATGATGTGGCATACCCGGTTTTCGTGGCCAAGGTGCCAGAGGGCAAGGGCTTTGTGGATGGCGACATCGGGGGTATGATCGTCCTGCGGTTTGATGACATCTTTGCTATGTTTAACCTTCATCCGCTGCACTACACCTTCGTTCGGCTGTTTTCGCTAAGTATGGAGATGCGTATCATTAGAGACAAGACCCCAGACATCGTGATTGTCGACCCCTTCTACATGCGTGCCAAGCTCTTGAGCAGCGCTGGGGACAGCCAAGTCGCGAGTTCACACCTCGAAGACGTCATTCTGGCAAACCCAGATAAGGATAACTTCCTTGTGGCTTACTTTCCCGAGTAAGTCATCCCTTAACCGCCCCGTAACATATGATTTCTTAGATTTCGATCGTTCTTTTTTTCTAACATTCTGTGTTCTGTGCAGTGACACACATTGCACACTCATCCTCTTAAGCCTGAAATATTCCATGGCCACGTATTTTGACCCGAACCGTAACTCCAAGATAGACTACACAAATATCAAGAAAGTTCTTGATGATGTTCTCCCCGGCTACACCAAATCTGGAGGCACCTTCACCAGGGCAGTTCGTAAGTACGGCAAGCACGTGTTCACCCACAATACGATGTTCTGCTGCGTCAAGCAGCCGCCTGGTGGTCAGAAGGATGCCTACTACGCCCTCCATCACATGCGGGCGATCGTAAGGGACCATCATCACCTTTTGCTACCAAATAATCTCAAAGATTGGGCCGCGAGCTTGTCGGCAATCCAGGACGCGGACATCAGACAAGAATTCTTTCGCATCCAGTCGGAGTTTGCGTACATCATCCATCAAGATGTCCTTCATACCTCGGGGCAGTTCTTCCTCAGATATCAACCGTCCAACATTGAGATAGACGGAATGCTACAAATGCAGGCTGACAATGCCCGCGATTTCATGACCATCACGACAGACGGCGGCTTCATCCACGCTCCTGTCCATGAGTCGAGTCGAAAGTAGTGATGTGTAGTTCTGAAACATTGATTGGCTCATGTTGTAATTGAACTTTAATGAATTGTATGTCTCTTTGGTTTGGACAGTTGTTCAACTTAGATGTAATCGATGCTATTTATTAGTAGGACCATGAATCGTGCTATTAATGTCTTGCTTTTCTCTTCCGATCCTTTTGTTGCATACTTATATATTGCTTATGTATGTATTGTCTATTGTTTGGCTTGTGCATAGAGATGCCGTCATATGTCGTGTACAAGGGTAAGGTTCCCGGAGTCTACGACGACTGGGAGGAGTGTCGAAGACAGGTTCATCATTTCAGCGGTAACAGTTACAAAGGGTACACCACTAGGGCGGAGGCGGAATCTAGATACGCCCGCTATCTAGCGGGAGAGAGGAGGGAGCGTTGGAGGAATCGGATGAAGACCAGTTTCATCGCGATGATGCTCATCGTGATGACCGCAGCTCTCTTCTATTTGATGGTAGTTTAGATGAATGATATCGACTTGTAATGTGAAGACAAACTCGATACTCGCGGTCTCGAGACTTGTAATGTATTATCTTGGTTCGGTCTTTTGAATTCGGAGACTAATATGATGAATTGTATTCGGAGACTAATCTTCTATTGTATTCGATGAATCTGCTGTTGCTGTGTGCTACTGTCTATATTCTGTCAAATAATATATTTTGTAACCTATGCAAAAATCAGAAAAGTAAAAAAAAAAAACCTAATATTCATACTAATGGCGCATCACTACAGAGTGCGCCATTAGTATGCCAAAGTATACTAATGGCGCATCACCAAACAGTGCGCTATTAGTATGCCAAGTATACTAATGGCGCATCCATCCGCAGTGCGCCACTAGTGTGCCAAAGCACATGGTTAAATATGGCCCCTGGGAGGCATACTAATGGCGCATGGTGTTATATACTAATGGCGCACTACGTGGTGCACCATTAGTATACCAGATACTAATGGTGCACCAGTGGTGCGCCATTAGTAATAAATACTAGTGGCGTGATACTAATGGCGCACCAGTGATGCGCCATTAGTAGGCAAAACTAGTGCGCCATTAGTAGGCCTTTTCCTAGTAGTGTGAGGACCAAGGCGGCTGGTGCTCGGACTGTCCTGTATTTTGGTTCATCGCCAGCATTAAAAGTTATAGCCATGTCGTTCCAAGGGTTTATCGCTACTATTTGACAGACTTCAGCGAGTCTGCGTAGTGCTCTTTTGCGCCTATTGTTTGAGGCGAATGTCTCGAAGACCGTTAGTACTTTGGGGTCGTTGTCCTCTGGGGTGTTGTTCTGGGTTATTCTTGGTGAGGATATCCTCGCCGCTCTTGGCCACTTGCTGGAGTATCCAACATGCTCTAAGGCTATGTGTTGGTATGTTATCCGGTGTTGCGTGTATTTTGCATGGCCCATCAGGCCATCCTTCCAAAACGGTTCCGCGCCCCATACTGGACTTGTATTTCTTTACTATTGAATCGGGCGTGTTGCAAGGGTGCGCCCTTTTCGCCTGAATAAGGGGTTGAGTGGGGACCGATGATTCCCAACGAGCTGCTTGAGTTTTCCAGGTGCTTTCCATTGCACTGTACTTATGTACTATAGTTGCCAAGTCAGCGAAGTGTAGGATGCGACGGTGGTTGATGGCGTTGAGGATTCCTTCGTCCCTGCAATTGTTGCAGAACACTGAAATCGCTTCCTCGTCACGGCAATCTTTAATCTTGTTTTTGACAAGAAGGAATCTGGCCCAGAAGTGGTGGACCATTTCCTGAGACTGCTGTTTTATGCTCATGAGAGAGCTTGTATTCGGGTGGGTGGGTAGATTTAAATCTGAACCCTGCCCCAGTTTTGGATCCGGAGTCTGAAGGTATTCCAAACTTAGCAGATCGGGCTCCGGGATGTCCATTGATTTCTTAGGCCCGTCGTCCGATTCTATGTTCGGAGGGCTGGATGCTTCACCTCGCGGGTAGGTGTCCGGCTCTTCGAGACTGGAGATCCAAACAAAGTCCGTCCTTAATATGGCGGAAGAGTTGTCAACTCACTCGTCGACTAGCGCTATCTGGTGGGTGATCGGCGGAGATCTGATTCCTCTCTGATCGGGTTTAAGCCCAATCTGATCGTAGTCTGTAGCGACCCCCAGGGCGGCGATGCGATCTAGGAGCTCGTTTAAGGATGAAAGCTCCACCGGATCCATCTGCTTGGAGTATTCGGAGTTGATACGAAGGGGGTTTTCGATGACCAGAGAGGTCATCATCGGTTTAATGACCGAACGGGCGGTCATGGTAAAACCGCCCAGCCGGAGTGTTTGGTCAGGAGCCATCATTCCTCCGGTGGCGATATTATCCTTGAGAACAAGGCGAGACATCGATCTTGTTGTCGATGGCATAGTGGAACTCTCAATGAAAGCACCAATGTCGGTGTCAAAATTGGCGGATCTCGGGTAGGGGGTCCCAAACTATGCGTCTGAGGTCGATGGTAACAGGAGACAAGGGACACGATGTTTACCCAGGTTTAGGCCCTCTCTATGGAGGTAATACCCTACGTCCTGCTTGATTGATATTGATGAATACGAGTATTACAAGAGTTGATCTACCTCGAGATTGTAATGGCTAAACCCTAGAGGTCTAGCTTGTATGGCTACGGTAATGAGTCTTCCTTCCTCCGGACTAAGTCCTCCGGTTTATATAGACACCGGGAAGATCTAGGGTTACACAAGGTCGGTTACAAAGAAAGGAATCTACATATTCAGTCGCCAAGCTTGCCTTCCACGCCAAGGAGAGTCCCATCCGGACACGGGTGCAGTCTTCGGTCTTCGTGTCTTCACAGCCCATCAGTCTAGCCCATGGCTAACAGGTCGGACGCCCGAGGACCCCATAGTCCAGGGCTCCCTCAATACCCACCTTAGACATAACTAGGAATGGACCAATAAACCTGGGTGCCAATTTTCCGTGAGTCTAGAATCTCTTGACTCCCTTCATAGGAGTGACTCGGAGGTATACATGTTCTCCAGGTTCAAAACTGATATGTCGGTGTTTTGCATCATAATAACTCTTCTATCGCGATTTAGCCAATTGCAAATTTGCTTGACTTGCTTTTCAGCTTCCATCATGAGATCCGTTCCAAAAATACGGCTATCTCCAGTTTGAGACCAATTCAACGGAATGCGGCACTTACGGCCATACAAAGCCTCATAAGGTGACATCTTTAAACTGGTCTGGAAGTTGTTGTTGTAGGAGAAGTCGGCATACGACAGACAGTCTTCCCATTTAGGTCCTTGGGCCAAGGCACAGGCTCGAAGCATATCTTCGAGTATTTGGTTTACACGCTTAGTCTGTCCATCGGTCTGAGGATGATAAGCGGTACTATATTCTAGTGCTGTCCCCAAGGCTTGGTGGAGACGTGACCAGAAAGAGGGGGTAAAAAGTGACCCCCGGTCGGAAGTGATTGTTCGTGGTACTCCATGCAGACTGACTATTCTAGACACATACAGTTGTGTGAGCTGATCGGCTCGGTATCTGGTTTTGATGGTAATAAAATGAGCTACCTTGGTTAAGGTGTCCACTATGACACATACTGCGCCATTGCCTCGCTGAGTCTTTGGTAGCCCTGTGACAAAATCCATGTAGACATCATCCCACTTCCATTGTGGAACGGGCAACGGTTGGAGGAGTCCAGCTAGTTTCTGGTGTTCTGCCTTCACTTTGTTGCATATGTCGCAACAGGGCACAAAATAGGCAATGTCTTTCTTCATCCCATCCCACCAGAGTATTTGTCGAAGGTCTTCATACATTTTAGTACCTCCGGGTGAATAGAATACTAAGATTCGTGTGCTTCTGATAGTATTCTCTTCCTTAAATCTTCTTGTCTGGGTACACAAATCCTTCCACGGAATCGCAGTGTACCTTGTTGTTCCTTAGAAAATCTGAGGTCTGTCCTGCTAACATACGACTGGCATGTTTCTGTAGGACTGTGTCATGTGGCTGGACCTTGCGGATCTCTTCCTAGAGGGTAGGAGTAATTTCCATGATATTAGCAAGACCAGCGCCAACTATGACCAGGTTGAGCTGAGCAATCTCTTTTTGAAGTTTAGGAGGAAAAGATCCCATTATAGTATTCAGGCTGATAGGCTTTCGGCTGAGTGCATCGGCAACCACGTTGGCCTTACCCGGGCGGTAATTTATTCCAAGATCATAGTCCTTCACTAACTCAAGCCATCTTTGTTGGTGGAGATTTAAATCTGGCTGAGTAAATATGTACTTGAGACTTTTGTGGTCAGTAAATATTTGGCACCTCTTCCCAATGAGGTAGTGCCTCCAAATTTTTAGAGCATGAACCACCGCGGCTAATTCCAGATCAAGAGTAGGATAGTTTCCCTCGTGGGGTCGTAGGTGTCGAGATGCATATGCTACCACCTAGCCATCTTACATAACTACGTATCCAAGACCTTGTCTCAAGGCGTCACAGTACACATCAAAGCTGCAGTAGATGTCTGGAAGAGTCAACACAGGTGCTGTTGTCAGTCTGATTTTCAGCTCATTTAAACTTTTCTCACAATCTTCGGTCCATTCAAATTTCTTATCTTTCTTGAGCAATTCCGTCATTGGTTTGGCAATCTTGGAGAAACCTTCAATGAAACGATGGTATTATCCAGCTAATCCAAGGAAACTCCAGATTTTGGATACTGTCGTGAGTGCCAACCAATTGAGCACATCCTTTACTTTGCTCGGGTTCATAGCTATACCTTCTGCAGACAGCACATGCCCAATAAATCCAACTCGCTTGAGCCAAAACTCACATTTACTGAATTTGGCGTACAGCTGATGGTCGCGAAGTCGTTGTAATACGACTATGAGGTGTCCTTTGTGCTCCTCTTCACCCTATGAGTATATGAGTATGTCATCGATGAAGACCACCACAAATTTATCTAGGAAGTCCATGAACACCTTGTTCATCATTTTCATGAAGAAAGCAGGGGCATTGGTGAGCTGAAGGACATAACGGTATATTCATAAAGACCGTACCGGTGTGGCACCTTGGCTCAGAGCGACTGGTTTACCATGCATTGCCAGCCCAGAGACCATGTCTTCTGGCAACACACAACATCTTGGTACAGAAAACAACCGCTTTATTGATGCTAGCGGAACAGAGATTATATTACAACAGATGTCGAGGCCAAGCGGCACACCCGGTGCGGATGAACAATATGTACATTATTTAGTGAACATAAAGGGGCCTTGATCAGGACAACTACATGGCAGCGGAATAACGTCATAGTGGAAGCTCCATATCACAGGGACACCGATGTGGACATGATCTAGACTCAAGCAGTGCTCCTCTCCAATGAGACTTTCCTGAAATCTGGCATGACACGCCAGGTCAGTACATTGAATGTACTTGCAAGCTCACAACAGGCATAATCATAATGGCAAACAATATCATGATACTTAACCAAGTATTAATAATGCAACACTATATGTCAAACATGTTGTGATCATGCTCGAACGTCCCTCGGGACAACATACCAACCATGATCGTTCCCGGATCACAGACAAACCACCAACGTGGTCTTAACAAGAGTAACTCGTGATCCTTATGGCGATCACAACCCCGACCAATATCTGGTCCCGAATATCTCGATGGCCTTTCTGCCATTCTCAATAATGCAAAGTTCACAGCTTAGTGTGCAAATTTTATTAAACGTTGACTCATGGTGGGACCTACTACGAGGTGTCCGTGACTGTGGACTCTGCAGAGGTAGCACACTGTACCCACACCACGGAACCCATGGCCTCGCACTCCCATTCGGGTGGACCAACAGCATTTCGACAAAACCCTTCCATTGCCATGACACTCTCCCAGCCACTCTGACCCAATCCCCGACGGGCTAGTCCTGGGTGGCCCCGTGTCTACCAAAGACACACCGACCACCGTCGTGGCCAAAACAATCCCACTCGGGGACCCGGTACCATAATCTCAACAACGGGCCCACAAGGTTATGCCTACTTACCGGGCTAGGGTGAGCACGACACAAACTTCCCCTAGTTGGAGGCACCGACGAGAGGCAATGCCAATGGACCGAATCAAGGCCTTCCTAAAAAGGCAAATGTGGCTACACTGGGAAAAGTCCATTCAGCGGCACCATGACCCAGTCAACATTATATTGAAGATGAGTTATAATCAGGTTCAACTTAAGATGAAATGACCGGTGTCATAGCATGCCATGAAATACAAAACTACACATGCATCACTTAATATTCAAAAAAGACCGATTGTCATCCGTATACACACTAAGCATAAACATCAACAACTCATATTACTTTGCGGATCAATATAACTCACATATTTACCATAATATTTTGTAGCAAGTTTTAAATTTTTCTCATGCAAGAACGCAACTCCGATTAATTTCTCACGTGAATAACAAAGATTTTCCCAGAAACAATTCCTAATTTCTTTTCCATCCAAGTTAGGTTCAAACATCTGCAAGTCAAGTAAAATGACTAAACAAGTTCTTAACAGAATATTTTCTTAGCAAATTTTTATCATTTTATTTAAGGCAAGAGAATAACTTTAAATAGTTACTAACATGCATAACAAAATCATTCCTATCATCACCACAAATAAATCTTAACTTGGCTCTCCCAACTAAACTAATTTCAACATTCTGTAAATCAAGCATAATAACTCACAAACATTTAACCTAATAAAAATAACACCATAGTTATTTAATGCATGGATTAATCATTTAATTCAAGTAAGAAAATCACAAATATTGAAATGACACCATGAAAATGTTGATGTGGCTTGCCTTAGTGCAGATGAGGTTCACAAGCCTTCTGGGGATCCTCAAGACAAGCCTCACCTTCTGAAAATAAATTTAAACACAAAAAGCAAATATCAAGAACACTTCTGAAAATCACCAGAAATTCTAAACAACTCAGAAAAATCTCATCTTTGGTGAGCTGCTAGATTTCTTTTCAAAGAACACAATGCAAAAAGAATCAATTCATTTGGACTTATGGTTGAACAGTTATAATTGTTTGAAGCTCTCTAGAATTTAAATGATTTTGAATTTAAATAAACAGTTGAGGGGGGTGACATCGAAGGAGTAAAACCTCAGGGCGCCACCACTCGTACCGCTTCGCGCGCGTACAAAGTGGCTGACTAGCGGGGCCTGCTAGTCAGGTGGGGGAAGGGGGATGTAGCGACCAGACCTCAAACGGTCCAATCTCTATGCTCCGGTGTCATCCCTGGATCAGTAATGCTGACACCACACAGTAGTTGAAGGATTTATAACAGAGTAGCAATCACACACTTATTACATCGAGTGTCTCAATAGAGATCTTATTACAATAAATATGGCTTAAGGCCATCTAATAACGATAACAGCGGAAGGCTTGGAAGATAAGTGAGTCCATCAACTCCAACGACATCACTGAGTATAGAACCACGACCTAAAACTCCTTAATCATCGTCTGAAAAGTCTAAAACATTAACGTTGCAGCCCGAAAACGGGTCAGCACATGGAATATGCTGGCAATGTAACACATAGAGAATAATGGAATGAAACAACTATACTATATGCATATTTGGCTGGTGGAAAGCTCTATGGTTATAGTTTTGCGCAAAGCCAATTTTCCCTACTTCAAAGGAATAAATTTTATTTAACTATTATGGTGGTTGTTGAACATTGAGAATGGTTGACAGCATCCTCAATCCCAATTAAGTAACATCATTAAACAAACCCATCATATTAAATTTTATAGTAACATGTTGAGATTCACATGATAATCCAGGTACTAGATACTCAAGATGTCCATAACCGGGGACACGGCTAACCATGATTAGTTTATACATTCTGCAGATGTTTGCGCACTTTTCCCCACAAGACTCGATCTCCTCCATTGGTTTTCTCGCACTTCATGGTGTTTGAGAAACGGATGACCGAGACATAGTCTTTCAGAAGCGCTAGCACCTTACGATGGGTAGACCGTACCACCTACATCCCCTACATCTGCTAGTCTACCACTGTAAGAGTTCGCACGACTTAGTCAACTATGCTAGAGCCCATAATAGCTTGTGGCTGCACACGGAAGTTTCAAGCATGAAAAATCTCATGATCCCTTTGAGCCTGGGTGGCGGTCCAAAAGAAAACAGGCAATCCTGGAATACCCAGGTACCTCAATCCACCCAGATGTGTATTTAAGTTGCCACCTTAGATAAACCATTGATTTAAAAATCTCACATCTCTCATGGATATCACTCACCCAATCCACGTCTACTAGCATAGCATAGCAATAATAAGAAAACGTAGAAGTAACTCCCAAAGGTTTGATAATAAACAGGTAATAGGTACTACCTCAACTACTTCCCAAACCCACAATTTAATTAGATCCTAATCATGCAATGTGTAAGGATTGATCTAATGCAATAAAACTGGGTAGTAGAAGGTATGATCAAAGTGTTACTTGCCTTGCTGATGATCTAGGAAACCTAGCGATTCGAAGTAACAAGTGGCGCACTCTGGGTACTCTATCGCAAACAAACAAGCATACAATAAGTACTCAACTAATGCACAGGTAAAACTCAAATAAGAGATCTAACCTGAAGGTTCAACTTAAGAACTCCGGTTGGCAAAAAGAATCAAATCGAACAAAGCAACAAAAAACAAACGGCAAAAGAAACAGGCTTCATTTACTATTCTGGATCTAAGGCAATTTTTACAGAAGAAAAAACCTTGTTTAAGTTGGTTAAACGGAAAGAGGGTTTCGAGACGAAACTCCAGGCGCTTGAATCGCCTGATTCCGATAAACGAGCGAAAAGATAAACTAAAACGAAAATCGCATCAGAAATCGCGATCAGAAAAATCGCAGATTTAATCCGAGAAAAAGAAAAACGACGAACAATTTAACGAACGAACGTTCGCTAATAGGATCTAAACGACGAACACGTTCATTAAACGCACGAATCGAGCGAACGCTCGCTAAATAGAATAAACTGAAATAAAACCGATCTGATAAAAAAAGAACCTAAAAAAACCACGGCTTTAAAAAAACCGGGCGGTTTTCTAAAGAAAACCGCCGGCCACGGTGGCTACCTCGGGCGGCGGGTCCGGCGAGGCGGCGGGGCGGCGGCGCGGGCGGCGGGGCGGCGGCGCGGGCGGGCGGCGGCGCGGATCGGGCGCTAGGGTTTGGGGTGGCTCGGGCTGGCTCGGGCCCCGGGTGGCGGCTTATAAGGGCTGCCCTGGGCGGAGTCCCGCTCGGGTACGGCCCGGAGTCGGTTCGCGTTTTTTTAATAATAACACGCAGAAAAAAATAAAAGAAATACTAAAAGGACTCCAAAAATCCCGAAATAAATTTTCCCCGACTTCTAAAATCAAGCCGGACAAAGTGAACATTTATTTGGGGCCTAAATGCAATTTTGAAAAATGCGCATTTTTCTTAAATTCAAATAAAATAGCGAAAATTCCGGGATAAAATCTTATTTGAATTTTTTATTAAACCCTCAATATTTCTATATTTTGGGAAAGTCATTTTATTCCCTCTCTCATATTTTTGTAATAGAAATTATTGAGGATAAAATAAATAAAATCAAATGATCCTATTTTCAAAATTTGAGACAACTCAATTATGAAAATAACAAAATCCCCAACTCTCTCCGAGGGTCCTTGAGTTGCGAAAAATTTCTAGGATCAACCAAAATGCAATAAATATGATATGCAATGATGATCTAGTGTATAACATTCCAAATTGAAATTTTGGGATGTTACAGGGGAGAAGGAAACAGAGGAGGCCGCGGCTTCGCCGGAGCTCTCACCGGCGACGAGGGCTTCTTGGCCAAAGCGAGAGGGAGGGATTTAGAGAGGGGACGGTGGCGCACCTGCCCGTACCGTAGCGTGCCTAGGGGTGGTCGGACGGCATCGGAATCAAGCTCGCAAGCGGAGGCAGAACACAGTGGTTGCGGGAGTTGAGTAAGACGGCGAACGGAGGCCACTCCAGGGGCTCCAAGCGGGCGAGACGGCCTCACCGGAGAGAGGCGGAGGCCCTGGAGGGGTCGCCCAAGCCTGGGCGGGGCTGGAGCTACCGAGGCGACTAGAGGGGATCGCCGGCAAGCTCAAGCTCGGGGACGGCAGCCCGAGGCCTGCCCGGCGGGGCTCCGACTTCCTACGCGATTGTGAAGTGTGTGGGAGTGCTGGATGGTGCTCGAGGAGGCTAGGGGTGGCTCCATTTGTAGGCGAGCGGTGAGGGGGTTTTGAGATCCGTGGTGGACACTTGTCCACGGCGCCCGGCGGACGAGCGACGTCAGTGAGAGGGGGAGAAGGCGACGCAGGTCATGCGGAAACTATGGGCGGACGGAGACGAGCACGGGATCGAGGGGAAGGCGATGAGCACAGTGCGCTCCACACTATTGGGCTAGCTGGACCTTGCCCGTGCTCGCTGTGGTGAGCTCCGGCGTCGGCGAGCGCCAGAGGGAGGTTAATGGCATTGAGACGAAGATGGTGGCATGGTTTGGCACGCTCGGGCAGGCGAGGGAAGCGAGCACGCGTGAACAGAGCGCTCGGCGGCACTCAGAGCGCGTCGACACGCATGCCAACACCCCTGGACGAACGTGGTCACCGCGTGAACTATGACATCAGGCTGATCTAAGCATAAAATGCATGTCTGGCATGTTGTTCGTGGTAGTTTTGTGTGTTACCATGATTTGGTTTGGATCCAGGTGTAGTAGAGAGGTTTTTACAAGCCATGTAAGTTTCTGATCAGTAACTTTGAACAGTTACTATGGTCAAACGGCTGGGAGTTAGAGGTTGTGCTTTGGAGGCTAGTCATGAGTTACTAAGGTAAAGATGCACAAGAAAGTTCAGGTCAAAAGGGGCAAGTAAAATGAAAGTTGCTGTAGAAACCACCATTTCGGTCTAGAACAGAAAATATTTTCTGTAGCAAAAATATTCCAAAAAGTGATGAAATATTTTTGCTCAGGGAGGTGCCCTAGGGTTCACAGAATATTTGTGAATTATCTCAGATTTTTCTGAGCAATAAAAATTAGTGTTGCTTTGAAGCAAACTGATCTGGCTAGGGTTTTTGAGAGAAAATGAATATTTTTCATTTAATAAAAATATTCCAAAGATTATTTTTGGGGTGGATCAGAAGAGAAATGATGATTTAGGAGGGAAGTGGAGCACTTGGGTGAAAGCCAAGGATGCCCAAGTGTTTAAGTCCATATGAAAAGATTCAAGAACTCCAAGTTTCAGAAAATTTTCAAATGAAGATCAATCAAATAAGAGAGGGCAAAAACCAGGCTGTCACAAACCTCCCCCACTTAGAATGAATCTCGTCCTCGAGACTCGGTTGCTTGGGAAAACCACTCTAGATACTGATCCCTAAGGAATTCTTCCCGCTCCCAAGTCGCTTCTGATTCTGTGTGATGCTCCCACTAAACCTTGTAAAATTTTCTGACTTTACTGCGAGTGACCCTTTCCATCTGATCCAAAATTTTAAACGGCCTCTCTTCATAAGTTAAATCTTTTGTCAACTCTATCTCAGCCATAGCAGTCCTTTTCTCAGGCGGGGATATGCACCGTCTCAATTGCGAAACATGGAACACGTTGTGCACGTCTGCCAATTCAGGGGGTAGTTCAAGTTGATATGCAACAGTACCCACTCGAGACATAATCGGGAAAGGGACAATAAATTTGGGTGCCAGCTTTCCACGAGTCTAAAATCTCTTGACTCCTTTCATAGGAGTGACTCGGAGGTATACGTGTTCTCCGGGTTCAAAACTGACCTGTCGATGCTTTGCATCATAATAGCTCTTCTGTCGAGATTTGGCCAATTGCAATCTGTCTCTGATTTCCCTAACTTGTTTCTCAGCTTCCATCATGAGATCCGTTCCGAGGATACGGCTATCTCCACTTTGAGACCAATTTAAAGAAGTGCGGTACTTACGGCCATACAGAACTTCATATGGTGACATCTTTAGGCTGGTCTGGAAACTGTTGTTATAAGAAAACTCGGCATATGGCAAGCAATCTTCCCATTTAGCCTCTCTGGATAGTGTAAGTGCATCTAGTGCCACCCCTAGTTGGTTTTGGAGTATTGACGACAAACCTGGTTGAGGGACTAATGTGTTTGTGAGAATTGTAGGATAACACAGGTAGAAGTCCCTCGTTGATTCGGTTTTCCTACCAGAGTTGACCCCTAAAAATGTATGAAGACATTGAAGTCAAAGGTGGTATGTGAAGACATTCACATTGAAGACTATGACAAGACAAGACATCGCATGAAGACTATGGAGCGCGAAGACTTAGCAGTTTCGTCGTTATGTGTTTTTCTTTGTTGAGTCATAGGAACCACCGTACTGTTAAGTGGGGTCCAAGAGAACCAGTCAGAATGACTGAATTGATGCTTAACCAAAATCCTATGTCTTCATGTGAAGACAATGAGAGCAAAGCTTATCCAGAGTTGGATAAGTCGGCTTTGCTTGTAGCCCAAGTAAAGTTGTCGTGTGTGTTTGAAAACTAACCGTTGGAACACGTGTCAGTTCCTTAGTGACCAAGGGTCATTTCGGACAAATCAGGTCGGGTTGCCTAGTGGCTATAAATAGCCCACCCCCTACAACCATAAATGGTTGGCTGCTCAGAGTTAGTGTACGGCTTTTGTCGTTTGAGAGCAACCCACCACGAAGCCTTTGAGAGAGAATTCCTTGCGAGGATAAAGCCCTAACCACCCAGAGCCAAAGAGTGTTAGGCATCACTGAAGTCTTCCTGTCTGTGTGATCTGAAGACTTATTACACTCGAGGACTGTGAATCCTCCAGCCGGTTAGGCGTCACGTTCTGAGCATCCAAGAGTCATTGTGGATCGCCGGTGAACGAAGTCTGTGAAGGTTTGGGAGTCTACCTTGAAGACTTACCAGAGTGATTGGGCGAGGACTGGGTGTCCTTAGCTCAAGGGGAATAAGGTGAAGACGCGGTCTTCTGAGTTGAATCTCACCCTCCCTAACCAGACGTATAGTTGTCACAGCAACTGGAACTAGTCCAACAAATCATTGTCTTCAACGAGTCAATGGTTTCATCCTTCCCTCTCCTTTACTTACGGTTGGCCCTGGTGAAGCCATTGTATGATTGCATTATCTTTTGTCTTCACTAAGTGACTGCTTGTTCTGATTGGCTTCACACTATCTTCCTATCTGATCTAAACTGCCTAGCTGCTATTAGTCATTGTGCTTTCACCTCATTGAATATTTGACTATGGCTTGCTCAGTGTAGTCTACCTTCCGCTGCATGGTAGTATGTTTATTTCTATCGTTTGTCTTCGAAACTTCCATGTTTTGAAGACTTTCATAAAAATCGCCTATTCACCCCCCCTCTATTCGATCACTAGCACTTTCAATTGGTATCATAGCAAGGTACTCCCTTGTTCTATGTGATTCGGTTTAACCACCTGGAGTTTTAGCTATGTCGACTACAGGGATAATCAAAGTCTCCGCTGCATGCCTTGTCTTTGATGGAACTGAATATCCCTACTGGAAGAATAAGATGCGCATGCATCTTGAAGCCATTGATGTCGACCTATGGTATGTCGTCAAGAATGGCGTTCCCAAGACTGGTGAAGGTGTCACCGCTACTGATGTCAAGAAGTTCGTTCAAATGGACTCCACTGCCAAGAACATCATCTGTGGTCATCTGACCAAAGGACAGTATGGCTGTGTGAGTGCTTTGGAAACATCTAAGCTAGTCTGGGACTAGCTCTCCAAGGTCAACAAAGGCGTATCAACCCCAGAGAGATCAGAGAATCAGTGTCCTTCGCAACCTCTTCAACCGCTTCAAGATAAATGACAATGAGAATGTCCAGCTCACGTTTGATCGACTCACTGACATCACAAATGAGCTTCAAGCCCTCGGCGCTACTGAGATCACCAAGCATGAAGTCGTCAAGACACTCCTGAGATCACTTGACAGCTTGTTCGACACCCTAGCCCTGATGATTCAAGAACGTCCTGACTTCAAGACACTTGATCCGTCTGACATACTTGAGAGGCTCAACACACATGAGTTTCAGCTTTCTGAGAAAAGAGACATCTACGGTCCCAACTATGGGCGAACTCGTGCCTTAAAGGCAAAAGCTGTCTCCTCATCTGAAGAAGAATCTGACAGGAGTTCTGATGATCCTGAAGACATTGGAAAGGAGCTTGCTATGCTTGTGAAGAAGTTCCAATAATTCACCAAGAAGAAAGGCTTCAGAAAGTCTTCATGATCAAGCTCAAGGAATGATGAAGCTTCTGCTCATGACTACAAGAAGAGAACATGCCACAAGTGTAAGAAACCTGGCCACTAGATCTCTGAGTGTCCGCAGTGGGACAATGAGAACAAGAAGAAAAAGAAGAGCAAGGAGTATGATTCTGACGATAATAATAAGAAGAAATACTCAAAGTCTTCTTCCAAGTCTTCCTCAAAGTCTTCATCACACAAGAAGAGCTCATCTAGCAAGGCTCGTGCGTTTGTTGGCAAGGAAATGGATTCAGAGGAGGAGTCCGCTTTGGAGGAGGCGGAGGTGGAGTCTGGGGAGGAGTCCGATTCTAGCATTGCAAGTCTGGCTACAGCCTACGTTGCCAAGTCCATCTTCAACACTGAAGACAATGACTCCGTCACCAACGCTAATGCTAATGACAAGGACAACTCCACTCCCACCTACTGCTTCATGGCATGCGGTGCCAAGGTAAACTCACGCGCCACTCACTATCAAACATCAAGTGAAGATGACTCTGATTGTGGTTCCAAACCCAGCTACAAAACACTTGCTAAAATTGCAACTGAACAACAGAAAGCTATGGAACATATTCAAAAACTATTAGACAAAAGCGATGACTTGTTAGACGCTGAAATGACTCGATCTCAGTCCTTAATTGAAGACATAAAAAATCTTCATGTTAAGTATGAGGAACTTGAAAGTCGTCGTGAAACGCTCTCAACAACTCATGAAAAGCTTTCCTATGATTATCTTTAAAGGAAGCAAGATCTTGAGAAATTGAGAGCGGCTCATGAAGATCTTCAAAAGGAAAATGAGTCACTTCGTGCCAAACAGATCAGTTCCGCTCAGGAAGGATTTGAACCACCATGTCTTAAATGCATTGAGCGTGATAATGCTACTACTGTTGCTGAATGTTCTACTGCTGCTACTGTTGCAATATCTTCAACTGCTGATGTGGTAACTAACCCCTCTGCTGAGGATGCCACTGCTATTGCTGATGAGAATGCTAGGTTGAAGACATTGCTTGAAACAGGGATGTTCAAAAGTCTCAAAGGGCATCAGACATTATGTGATGTTCTCAAAAGGCAGATCCTGAACCGAAACCCTAGGAAAGAGGGTGTTGGGTTCAAAAGGAAAATGAATGTTGATGGCTCTTACTGGAAACCTGAGCAGTACCCCAAAACCACATGGGTTGCTGCAAAGGAACCTTTAGCAGATCCATCCACCCTATCTGGCTTCACTTGTGCTAATCCCATTGTTATTGATGAATCCTTTGATGCAAACTATAAACTATTTAAGAATCAGAATGGTGAAGTGTTTGCCAGGTATATTGGTACTAACTGCAGGAATGGGCCGCCTGTGAAGAAAGTATGGGTGCCGAAAAGATGTTTGGAGAATCTTCCTGTGAATGTTGTCATGACACCACACATGAAGAAGACAAACCCCAAACCACAGGCTTCATACGGTCCAAAGGCTTCATACAGACAGAGGACTCACCTGAGTCGCACTAACGCAAATGTTTTGCAGGGAAACCTTACTCAGGACTATGAATATGAACATGTTTCATCAAACTGCCATGTTCATAAGACCAAGAACTACTCTGCTTATTCTTATGAGTACTATTGTCCACCTGCAAGACTTTTTGCTAGGGCTCCAAAGCTAAAGTTCTCAGATGCTGCACTTAGACTCATTGCTTCGAAGCCACCCTTGAAGATGTGGGTGGCTAAGAAAGCTTAACTCTCCTTTTGCATGGAAAGGTCTCTAGCCGAAAACCAAAATCGTCTGAAGCTATTGCTGGTGACCTTAAACATCTTGCAAGGCGCAAGATCAAATGCCCAAATGGTCTTATTATGTATTTTGTTCCTGAGTCGCTTGCCACTTGCCCTATCAGTCCTAACCTTGATCTAAGCTTTCATAATCCACTTGCTCGTCAAATGTTCTTGCTTCACAATTCTCTTCGTGAAGCCTATCCCCCTAACTGCACTGTAGGGTACGACACCAGCTGCTTCAGAATGGATTATTGATAGTGGGTGTACTAATCACATGACTTGCAAGCGAAGTCTTCTTATGGACTCAACCTTACGTCCATCTGACAAAAGTCACATCACATTTGCTGACACTGGTAAAATCAAGGTATTGGGTCTAGGTAGAGTTGCAATCTCAATGGATCAACACATGGATAAAGTCATGCTTGTTGAATCCCTTAGTTTCAACTTAATGTCTGTCTCAATGCTTTGCGATTTAAACATGATTATGATGTTTGGAAAATATCGTTGCCTTGTTCTAATGGAATCTGACAAGTCTCTAGTTTTTGAAGGGTATCGGAAAGATGATTTGTACATGGTAGATTTCTCAGCAGGACCACAACTTGCCGTATGTCTTCTAGCAAAAGCTTCAGAATGCCGGCTCTGGCATCGAAGGCTAGGGCATGCTGGCATGAGGAACTTGCACACTCTTGCAAGAAAGAAGCATGTCATAGGCATCGAGGGCGTCAAGTTCAAGAAGGATCACTTATGCGGTGCCTGTAAAGCAGGAAAGATGACGAGGGCCAAGCATCCCTCGAAGACAATCTTGACTACGACTCAACCCTTCGAACTGCTCCACATGGACCTTTCGGTCCCACTCATTACTCAACTCTTACTACTACTGCTTGTCTCTATGGCTTTGTCATTGTTGATGATTATTCAAGATATACTTGGGTGCATATAACCCTCTACAAGACTGAAGTGCAGGATGTCTTCAGACGCTTCGCCAATCGAGCCATGAACAACTATGGCGTCAAGATAAAGCACATCAAAAGTGACAACGGCACTGAATTCAAGAAAACTGGGCTATATACATATCTTGATACTTTGGGCATCACTCATGAATTCTCAGCTTCGTACACGCCACAGCAGAATGGCGTCGTCGAACGCAAGAACAGAACACTTATTGAGATGGCCCGGACGATGCTTGATGAATACAAGACTCCAAGAAAATTCTGGCCTGAAGCCATTGATACTGCATGCCATATCATCAACCGTGTTTATCTTCACAAGCTTCTCAACCAGACATCCTATGAGCTCCTTACTGGCAAGAAGCCAAATGTCAGTTACTTCAGAGTATTTGGTGCCAGGTGCTGGATCAAGGATCCACATCACACTTCAAAATTTGCACCGAAAGCACATGAAGGTTTTATGCTTGGATATGGAAAGGATTCGCACTCCTACAGAGTCTTCAACCTCTTTCACTATAAAGTGGTTGAAACTGTGGATGTGCGGTTCGATGAGACTAACGGCTCACAAAGAGAGCACCTGCCAAATGTGCTAGATGAAGTTCCATCCAGTGAATCAATCAAACTTATGGGAACTGGAGAAATCATACCATCTGAAGCTCAGCCTGAAGAGGAACTTATCATCTCCACACCTGATCAACCTGAAGACAATGCTCAACCTGAAGACAATCCTTCTAACGATGAAAATGATCAGCAAGAGCAAAATCTTCGTCCTGTACATCCTCATGTTGCAAATGAAGTACAGATTGGGAGAATAATTGATAGCATCAATGCACCAGGTCCACTCACTCGTTCAAGGGCAACACAGCTAGCAAATTTCTGTGGGCACTTCGCATTCGTCTCAATATCTAAACCCAAGAAAGTTGATGAAGCCTTCATGGAACCTGAATGGATTCAAGCTATGCAAGAAGAGCTTCAACAGTTTGAACTGAATAATGTATGGGAACTGGTTAAGCGTCCTGATCCTCGTATGTACAATATAATAGGCACTAAATGGATATATCGCAACAAGCAAGATGAGCATGGTCAACTTGTCAGAAACAAAGCTCGTCTCGTTGCTCAAGGATACACTCAAGTTGAAGGGATTGACTTCGATGAAACATTTGCTCCTGTGGCTAGACTTGAAGCCATACGCATACTGCTGGCCTCTGCAAATCATCATAACATTCTCCTGCATCAAATGGATGTGAAGAGCGCTTTTCTCAATGGCAAGATTGACGAAGAAGTGTATGTTGCACAACCACCTGGCTTTGAAGATCCAAAACATCCTGACATGGTGTACAAGCTCAACAAGGCACTGTATGGCCTCAAACAAGCTCCTCGGGCTTGGTATGACACACTCAAAGACTTCCCGAAGAGAAAAGGCTTCAAACCTGGTTCCCTCGACCCCACTCTCTTCACGAAGACATATGATGGTGAACTGTTTGTGTGCCAAATATATGTGGATGACATTATCTTCGGCTGCACCATTCAGAAATACACTAACGAGTTTGGATACATGATGCAAGAGCAATATCAGATGTCCATGATGGGTGAGCTGAAGTTCTTCCTTGGTCTTCAAATACGTCAGCAACGCAACGACATCTTTATATCTCAAGAGAAATACCTCAAAGATTGCCTGAAGAAATTTGGGATGCAAGATTGCAAAGGCTTCACGACGCCAATGCCAGCCAAACATCATCTGGGTCCCGACGACAATGGTAAAGAGTTCGATCAAAAGGTATACCGCTCCATGATTGGTTCCTTGCTTTATTTATGTGCATCTAGGCCAGATATCATGCTTAGTGTTTGCATGTGTGCCCGGTTCCAAGCGGCACCAAAGGAATCGCATCACTTAGCTGTGAAGCGAATTCTAAGATATTTGGCTCACACCCCAACACTAGGATTATGGTATCCAAAGGGCTCAGAGTTTGATCTAGTTGGATTCTCGGATGCTGATTATGCTGGTGACAAGGTGGATCGCAAGTCTACATCAGGCACATGTCAATTTCTGGGACGATCACTTGTATGTTGGTCTTCAAAGAAGCAGAATTGTGTATCTCTCTCCACTGCTGAATCTGAATACATTGCTGCTGGATCTTGCTGCGCCCAGCTTCTATGGATGAAGCAAACACTCAAGGACTATGGCATTCATCTGAAGCAAGTGCCACTCTACTGCGACAACAAAAGCGCCATCAAGATTGCCAACAACCCAGTTCAGCACTCGAAGACAAAGCACATTGAAATTCGTCATCACTTTCTCAGAGATCATGTTATGAAGGAAGATATTGATATCATACACGTCAACACTGAAGAGCAATTGGCCGATATCTTCACCAAGCCCTTGGATGAGAAGAGGTTTTGCAAGTTACGGTGTGACCTAAATATCTTGGAATCCTCAAATGTCCTGTGATCAGGCACACATCCTAACACTTAAGCATGTTGATGACATAGAAGTGCAACACACGAAGTAAAGTATATCTTCAATCAATGAAGACTTACATTCTGAGTGTGAATATATTAACGTGGAACTTGACTTCAGAGCCCCACGATAATTGTGCGCCGTGTCTGGGTCTAATACTTCCTATATGGTGGGTAACGCCACCACCAAATTCTTCTGTTTGAAGTGTTTTACTCATGGCGTCACATTTGCTATGTCTTCACATTTGGATTGTCTTCAATTTCAACTGGTTTTCATGATTATCTTCACTATGCTGATTTGATTGTCTTCTGATATATACATATTTGTGTTCTGTCCTCTACAGCATTCACTTATAGCTATGTCTTCCTTGTTGAATCTTTTGAACTAAGTGAATGTGATCGGACCCTAATCTCTCTATGCTCTCTATCTCAACCTCTATCTGTCCAAATCATATGCATTCTATTGAAACTATCGAATGTCTTCTCTGTGTCCTTGTCAGCAGAAGACACAGAGACAAACATTAATCCGTTTTCAATGCTAAATCCTTTCACCTGAAACCCGGAGAAGTGAGAATGACCACCCGACAATCCAGGCGTGCGTGGGAACGTGGAACAACCTCCGATGTGTTGCATGATAGCCACGTGTCCTTCAAATGTGAATCGCCAGGGGCACCTATGTAATAACACTGTGCCATCCCTATCCCTATAAATACATGCCTCGCCACAGTCATTATCCCTTCTTCCACTCTCGCACAAAACCCTAGCGCCACCGCTAGCTCTCGACGACGCCGGTGACGAAGCACTTAGCTGCCGTGACTTCACCGACGCCGTCCTCACACCGGCCGCGGTCATCGTCCTCTCCGCCGCCGCCGTAGGTGTCCTCCGTCGCCAAGTTAGGGCATGGTGGATTGAACTTCTCGGTCTCCTACTCTTCCCATCTAGTAGTTCATCGTGTGGTAAATAAAACTCTCTTTTTAACATCTTTTTGATCCTAAAAGATTCACCCTGTTTACCGAAAGTGGTTTCTGCCTACTCAATGTTAGATCTATCCTGTCTGCATCTCATATAATGTCTAGTATATTCACTTAAGCTTCATAACTAGTTAGATTCCTCACTTGTACCTATTCCTAGATTCGTACAAATCTGGAACCAACTTCAAACACATAAGTAAATGTCTTCGCACCATGGGGTCAATGTCTTCAAACTGATTTATCTTCAAAATCTTCTGAGAATGCATATGACCTCTCCCCTTCCCTCGGATCTCTAATGCTGTCACAGGTACATGTCCGTGGGAGAATCCCTTGGTTCTGATAGTCTGCATTCGTTTGCAGAATTCTTACAGCATCACATTAACTCTCCCGAAGCCAGTTCCTGTTTGACCAGTAAGTGGAAGCCTTTGAACGTGTTGAAGCCATTCATTTTGAAGTTCATGGCTATAGAGAAATCAGCAAGGAAGGGTGGCAGACAGTGTCGAGGGGGAACATCAAGAGATCTGCCTGATGACCTCTCAGAGTTGTATAAGACATATCCAGAAGAGGATTACAATCAGCGCAAGACACGAATCCAATGGATTCGAAGATATTAGGACGAACAATGGTTCAAATACAAGTTTGTGACCCAGGAGTATGCTGAGAAGAATGCCATCAAGAGTCCTTGGGGTGACATTCTCTTCTGAAACCTTCAACCCAAGACCAGAGCTGAAGCTATTGCTCAGGGTTTCTATCCCTGTATGGTACATGGACCACAGCCTGACAATGCCGACCCATCATCACTGCTCTGGTGTCGTGACGATAATCTCTTCAAGCGCAACTTCCAGCACGCGAAGGCATTGGCCAAGGAAAACAAGAAGTCATTGGGACTAGACTTCAACCCTGGTCCTTCTGCTCCACAGGCTGACGGCACACGCGATGCTGAACCTAATATCATCGGACCTTTCTACAACCTTGATGGTCTTATCACTCACATTTCTATTCAAGGTGCCAAAGTAGATCATTCTGATGATGATGCCGACACTGATGAAGCCCCAGCTCCTGCTCCAAAGCCGCAGAAGCCAAAGAAGGCTAGAGCTTCAAAGTCAACTACTCCTCCAAAAGCTTCACGTGTGAAGCCACTAGCTACTGCACCTCCTGAAGATAGTGTGCAGTCTGAAGATCTATCACGTATCTCCAAGAAGACGGAGATGAAAAAGAATACTGATCAGGCATTGACCCCTGCTGCCATTCTGCGAGGCGAACACATTGACCTGTCCAGTGATGAAGATCTTGCAGATGACGCTCTTGAGCAATTGATTAAGAGCAATGAAGAAGCAGAAATCTTCAATGATTTGCCTCTCTTTGATGTGGCAATCATCCACAACTTCATTGATGAGTGGTTTGAAACCCCCAATCTCAGATTTGACGATCTGCAACTTTCAATTGGCCTCAGCGTCTCTTTCACAGGCGCCATTGCTTCTGAGCTAGCTCTAGCTCAGCGCATCGTTGAACTGAAGCAAAAGATCGACTATGAGAAAGCTCAGTTCAAGAAGCACATGGCAAAGCTTAGCGTGCAGGATGTCAAAAACTTCAAGGTTATGCTGCACGAGCTCAAGGAAGCCTTTCTCAAGAAACGAGAATAAGCTAAAGGTTCTCATGAGCGCATGAAGAGTCTGGCTGACAAGTGCATGCAAGCCTACAATGAAGCTGAGAAGCGCAAGGCTCTTGGGCGTCCTGGCATCGACCCCAGAATGGCTGCAAATAAGAAGAAGGAGCCATCGTCTGACAAATCTGCACCTTCAAGGCAGGAAGAACCCCGCATTGTCTTCCCAAGCAGCATGTTCGGCTCGAAGCCAAAGGTCACGTCCACCGCTTCAGACCTAAAGAAGACAAGGGCTGCTGAGGATGAAGCTAGAAAGAGGAAAAATCCTGACGCTTCTGATGTCACTCCCTCCAAGAAGAAGCACAAAACCAAGAAAGATCGGGCTGCTCCCACAGAGCCCCTTGTTGTCAAGCCCATCTCAGTTGCTCGTCCTAACTCTTCGCATCAAGAACGACGGATGATAGTTCATGAGCCTGCTTCCACAGAGGCTCCTGAAGCTGAAGACTTTCCAGCAGTTGACCCCACCGCTGCTGAAGACATTGGTCACCATGACAATGTTGAAGATGATGTAGTTCTTCCTCAGATCGAGCACAACTTGGTATCATTGCCTGTTCTCACGAACAGCGAACTCATGAGCATTGGTCGTCCTCTAACGCCAATTGCTCAGGATGCATCATGGGCTGATCACCCACAACAACAAGAAACCCCTAGTACTCCCCAACAACAAGTCACCCCACCAGTGCAAGAAGAAGAGGATGACTTTGAGGCCCAGCCAACTCCATCTTCACAGGCATCGCCAGCGTTACGCAAGCTTCGCAAAGGACCAAGGCCCCAAGTCCCTCTTTCGAGCGTTTCAGAAGGAGAAGTGCACCACCAATCTGTTGCACGTCAGGTGTTCCCCGAAGCCACTCCTACTGTGAACATCTCCAAGTCTGAAGCTAAAGTTGCTGAAGACAATCCGGCTGCATCAGCCGAAGAAAAACAAGCAGAAGAACGTGTCCCTACTTTACCCATCACTGAAGAAGCTATTCCTAAAGTGAACGTGTCAGTGCCCGACCCTCCAGCTCCTCAAGTGGAGGTTGAGCATCCTGAGGCTGCCACCACTAACACTACTGAAGCCAATGGCGTGGTCATGGCTGAAGACAATGTGGAGCCTGCACCTAACACTGTGCCAGAAGCCAATGATGCACCTGCAACAGATGTGCAGCCTGACGCCTCTGTTGATGCCACTTCTCTTGTTCCGCCATCAAGGCCACATACTATTGAGCAAGCATACAACTATGGTCAGCTCATCACTGTCAAATGGCCTCTTCTTGTTCCTCCACCTGCTGCTGGTCCCCAATTTGACTATCACGTCGAGTGCAGGCCTCAGGTTCAGAAGCCAATGCCAAGGCTGCCTAGGTTTCCAGGCAATGCATCTGCACCCGGATCATTCAATATCAATGGCTTCAAAGCACACAACACCTTCAATAGCGCCAAGAACCCCTACTCTAAGGCAAGAATATCTTCTGATCGGTTCTGGAGCTATCAGCAGCGCAGTTATTACTCATGCATCTTGTACAATCAAGGTCGCATTTTCCCCATCTGCATCTTGACACTGAAGCCATAACTGGTCTGCCCTGTTTGGAAGAAGCGCTGGATTGCTTCAGAGAATCTGGCTTGCTGCAGTTCGTCACTGACAAGGAGCACTGGAATGAAGAATTGCTGCTCCAATTCTATGCCACTCTTCATATTCGTGGCTACAACAGGGATCCGAAGACTTGGGTCCTTGAGTGGATGACAGGCAATGTTCATCATGAAGCCAAAGCCTTTGATATCATTGAGCTCACTGGCCTGCCCACTCCAGGAGATCTTTAGAACCTGGTTGTCAGCTTCACAGTGCTGCTATGGAAAGCATTTTTCACAAGCCTGAACCCAACATGAGTCAGATGCTTAGCATGATGAAGCCTTTGCCTCCAGATGCTGAATATCCTAAGGAGTTCTTTGTTGAAGACCTTGAGTATCTGCCACGCACTATCTATCACATCATAAGGTGAACTCTCTGGCCCATCAAAGGACATTCTCCACATGCAAAGCTGGAAGGTGCAATGAAGACTTTGGTCTTCCATATTCTTCATGGAAAAAGCTTCAATGCACAAGACTTCTTCATCCGCCAACTTTCTGCATCAGGATCTGATCTCTTTGGCTTGAAGTTTTACGCTCCATGGATTATGCGTCTGATCAAACTACACCCAGCTGTCACCTATCAGCCCTCTGCTCGCAATCATCGGATTTTTTTGCCTGACGCCGATATGTCAGTTGAAGCCATCTATCTAGAGCCTGCCAAGGAGCCCCTTAGTCTTCAGAATGCTGATAAGCAAAGTTTCTCACAACACATTGAAGGTGACCCAGCAGTCACTCGTGTTTATCCTCTGACTGGTACTACCCATGCACCTCATCGTGCCCTCACTGAAGCCACTGAAAGCACCATTGCACAATGGCCCAAGAAGCGATCTCGTGTTCTCAATGACCGAGAGCTTCTGGTTGCCCTTCATCAGAAACAGGATAAGCATCATGACTGGTTGAAGCACCAAATGCAAAGCCTCTTGGTGGACGTAAACAGGATTCGCAACCTTTCCACCAAGAATGCCTTTGTCGCCCATGAAACTTGTCGGTGTACATGGAAAGGGCTGATGCTTATGTGTTCTGAAGATGATCTTCAAGATGATGGTTTCTCTGAAAGCTTCAAGTTTGACTCAACACCTCCAAGAGGGACCTTGCTGTGGCGTACTCCGTCTCTTGAAGACTCTGAGTTCTCCTCCTCTGCTGCAATAGTGAATGCACGTGTCATCGATGATGAAGACGATGCTACTTCACCACCTTCAGTGCGAATCACCACTGCACCGAGTTCGTCTGCACCGCCAACCAACTCCGACGACCCTGCTGCTTCACCAACTCCTCATGGGAATGAGTAGGTGCTCTATGTCTTCAAACCTTTTTGGTCCTTACTGATAAAAGGGGGAGAAGCATATGAGTTTGATAGTCTTCAAGCGGGTCCATATGGGCGGTGGTTTTATATTTTGTCTAGTGTTTACAACTCTCGCGTTTTGATACATTTGGTTCTTTGAGTTGTAACACTCAAACTCGATGGTCGTCTGCTACTTATTTGCTTTTCTGTGATGCGATGATAAATTCCGCAGGTGCGACGATAAATTCCGCACTTAGATCATTTTGCAGACGTCCATTTTTCATTATGCATGTCATTATCTTCGTTACATCATATCTTTCATAATGAATTGTCATCATAAGTTGAAGAGGATCTCCACAAGTACAACCTGCCATGTGCATTTGCATTCTAAAAGCAAATTACTTATATGCACATCTTCAGGGGGAGCCTTTGCCACTTATGAAGACAATACCTTATCCTTTACAATTTCACATATTTTATTCCCCGTTGAAAACTTCAACCAGTTTGTCATCAATCACCAAAAAGGGGGAGATTGTAAGTGCATCTAGTGCCACCCCTAGTTGGTTTTAGAGTATTGACGACAAACCTGGTTGAGGGACTAATGTGTTTGTGAGAATTGCAGGATAACACAGGTAGAAGACATTGAAGTCAAAGGTGGTATGTGAAGACTATGACAAGAGAAGACATCGCATGAAGACTATGGAGCGCGAAGACTTAGCAATTTCGTCGTTCTATGTTTTTCTTTGTTGAGTCATAGGAACCACCGTACTGTTAAGTGGGGTCCAAGAGAACCAGTCAGAATGACTGAAGTGATGCTTAACCAAAATCCTATGTCTTCGAGTGAAGACAATGAGAGCAAAGCTTATCCAGAGTTGGATAAGTCGGCTTTGCTTGTAGCCCAAGTAAAGTTGTCGTGTGTGTTTGAAAACTGACCGTTGGAACACGTGTCAGTTCCTTAGTGACCAAGGGTCATTTCGGAAAAATCAGGTCGGGTTGCCTAGTGGCTATAAATAGCCCACCCCCTACAACCATAAACGGTTGGCTGCTCAGAGTTAGTGTACGGCTTTTGTCGTTTGAGAGCAACCCACCTCGAAGCCTTTGAGAGAGAATTCCTTGCGAGGATAAAGCCCTAACCACCCAGAGCCAAAGAGTGTTAGGCATCACTGAAGTCTTCCTGTCTGTGTGATCTGAAGACTTATTACACTTGAGGACTGTGAATCCTCCAGCCGGTTAGGCGTCGCGTTCTGAGCATCCAAGAGTCATTGTGGATCGCCGGTGAACGAAGTCTGTGAAGGTTTGGGAGTCTACCTTGAAGACTTACCAGAGTGATTGGGCGAGGACTGGGTGTCCTTAGCTCAAGGGGAATAAGGTGAAGACGCGGTCTTCTGAGTTGAATCTCAGCCTCCCTAACCAGACGTACAGTTGTCACAGCAACTGGAACTGGTCGAACAAATCATTGTCTTCAACGAGTCACTGGTTTCATCCTTCCCTCTCCTTTACTTACGATTGGCCCTGGTGAAGTCATTGTATGATTGCATTATCTTTTGTCTTCACTGAGTGACTGCTTGTTCTGATTGGCTTCACACTATCTTCCTATCTGATCTAAACTGCCTATCTGATTGGCTTTCACTTCATTGAATATTTGACTATGGCTTGCTTAGTGTAGTCTACCTTCCGCCGCATGGTAATATGTTTATTTCTATCGTTTGTCTTCGAAACTTCCATGTTTTGAAGACTTTCATAAAAATAGCCTATTCACCCCCCTCTAGTCGATCACTAGCACTTTCAGCTAGCACACAGGCTTGCAACATATCTTCGAGTATTTCATTTACCCGCTCTGTCTGTCCATCTGTCTGAGGGTGATAAGCAGTACTATATTTCAGAGGTGTCCCCAAGGCTTGATGGAGATGGGACCAAAAAGCGGAGGTAAATAAGGAACCTTGGTCACAAGTGATAGTTTGGGGTACTCCATGCAGACTGACTATTCTGGATACATACAGCTGTGCAAGTTCATTTGCCCTGTATCTGGTGCAGATGGGAATGAAGTGAGCGACCTTGGTTAGGGTATCCACTATAACCCAGATTGCATCCTTGCCTCGCTGTGTCTTAGGCAATCCCGTAATGAAATCCATACAAACATCATCCCATTTCCACTGTGAAACTGGCAGCGGTTGAAGGAGTCCAGCTGGCTTCTGATGCTCTGCCTTCACCTTGTTGCATATGTCGCAACAGGCTATGAAATAGGCAATGTCTTTCTTCATTCCATCCTGATACGTCTCCAACGTATCTATAATTTTTGATTGCTCCATGCTATATTATCTATTGTTTTGGATGTTTATGGGCTTTATTATACACTTTTATATCATTTTTGGGACTAACCTATTAACCCAGAGCCCAGTGCCAGTTTCTATTTTTACCTTGTTTTAGGGTTTCAAAGAAAAGGAAAATCAAACGGAGTCCAATTGACCTGAAACTTCACGGAACTCATTTTTGGAAGGAAAGAAGCCCAGAAGACTTGAAGTGCATGTAAGGGAAGCTTCGAGGAGGCCACGAGGTAGGGGGCGCGCCCACCCCCCTAGGGCATGCCCTCCACCCTCGTGGGCCCCCCTGACGTACTTCTTCCGCCTATATATCTCTATATACCCTAAAAACATCAGGGAGCACAATAGATCGGGAGTTCCGCCGCCAGAAGCCTCCATAGCCACCGAAAGCCAATCTAGACCCGTTCTGGCACCCTGCCGGAGGGGGGGAATCCCTCTTCAGTGGCGATCTTCATCATCCCGGTGCTCTCTCTCTCTCGTGTTCTTGATTTGGCACGATCTTGATGTATCACGAGCTTTTCTATTATAGTTGGATCTGATGTTTCTCCTCCCCCTCTACTCTCTTGTAATGAATTGAGTTTCCCCTTTGAAGTTATCTTATCGGATTGAGTCTTTAAATATTTGAGAACACTTGATGTATGTCTTGCCGTGCGTATCTGTGGTGACAATGGGGTACCACGTGATTCACTTGATGTATGTTTTGGTGATCAACTTGCGGGTTCCGACCATGAACCTATGCATAGGGGTTGGCACACGTTTTCGTCATGATTCTCCGGTAGAATGTTGGGGCACTCTTTAAGGTTCTATGTGTTGGTTGAATAGATGAATCTGAGATTGTGTGATGCATATCGTATAATCATACCCACGGATACTTAAGGTGACATTGGAGTATCTAGGTAACATTAGGGTTTTGGTTGATTTTTTTCTTAAGGTGTTATTCTAGTACGAACTCTTAGGCTGTTTGTGACACTTATAGGAATAGCCCAACGAATTGATTGGAAAGAATGACTTTGAGGTGGTTTTGTACCCTACCATAATCTCTTCGTTTGTTCTCCGCTATTAGTGACTTTGGAGTGACTCTTTGTTGCATGTTGAGGGATAGTTATGTGATCCAATTATGCTATTACTGTTGAGGGAACTTGCACTAGTGAAAGTATGAACCCTAGGCCTTGTTTCAACGCATTGCAATACTGTTTACGCTCACTTTTATCATTAGTTACCTTGCTGCTTTTATATTTTCAGATTACAAAAACCTATATCTACTATCCATATACCACTTGTATCACCATCTCTTCGCCGAACTAGTGCACCTATACAATTTACCATTGTATTGGGTGTGTTGGGGACACAAGAGAGTCTTTGTTATTTGGTTGCAGGGTTGCTTGAGAGAGACCATCTTCATCCTATGCCTCCTACGGATTGATAAACCTTAGGTCATCCACTTGAGGGAAATTTGCTACTGTCCTACAAATCTTTACACTTGGAGGCCCAAGAACGTCTATAAGAAGAAGGTTGTGTAGTAGACATCAAGCTCTTTTCTGGCGCCGTTGCCAGGGAGGTTAGCGCTTGAAGGTATATCTTTAGATCTTGCAATCGAGTCTTTTAGCTTCTTGTTTTATCACTAGTTTAGTTTATAAAAGAAAACTATAAAAATGGAATTGAGTTTGTCTCATACGCTTCACCTTTTTAATACCTTTCGTAAGTATGATGGAAAGGAAAATTGTGCTCAACTACTAGAAGAAGAAATCTATAAAATGTTTGGCACTAAATATTTGAATGATGAGCATGATTGCAATGTTGTTAGTATGAATTACTTGAATACCCATGATGCTAATGATATGCAAAGAGACAAGCTTGGGGAAGCTATATATGATGAAGATGATATTTTTTGTCCCCCAAGCTTTGATGAGCAAATTTACTATGATGAAATCATGCCTCCTATATATGATGATTATTGTGATGACACGTATGCTTTAAAGAGTAATGATAACCATGAAACTTTTCATCTTGATCTTAATTTTCAATCACATGATAATTATTTTGTTGAGTTTGCTCCCACTATTATTCATGAGAAGAATTTTGCTTATGTGGAGAGTAGTAAAATTTCTATGCTTGTAGATCATGAAAAGAATGCTTTAGGTGCTAGTTATATTGTTGAATTCATTCATGATGCTACTGAAAATTATTATGAGGGAGGAATATATGCTTGTAGAAATTTCAATAATATCAAGTTTCCTCTCTATGTGCTTAAAATCTTGAAGTTATGCTTGTTTTACCTTCCTATGCAAGTTGATTCTTGTTCCCATAAGTTGTTTGCCCACAAAATCCCTATGCATAGGAAGTGGGTTAGACTTAAATGTGCTAGTCATATTCTTCATGATGCTCTCTTTATGTTACAATTCGTATCCTTCATGTGAGCATCATTGAAATCATCATGCCTAGCTAGGGGCGTTAAACGATAGCGCTTGTTGGGAGGCAACCCAATTTTATTCTTGTTCCTTGCTATTTGTTCCTATTTAGTAATAAATAATTCATCTAGACTCTGTTTAGATGTGTTTTTATGCTTTTAATTAGTGTTTGTGCCAAGTAGAACCTTTGGGAAGACTTGGGGAAAGTCTTGTTGATCTTGCTGTAAAAAACACAAACTTTAGCGCTCACGAGAATTGCTGCCATTTTTATTTGGAGAGTGATATTTAGTTAATTATTTTTGTAGATGATTAATAGATAAATTCCTCAGGTCCAGCAATGTATTTTAGAATTTTATGAGTTTCAGAAGTATACGTTTGATCCAGATTACTACAGACTTTTCTGTTTTTGACAGATTCTGTTTTTCATGTTGTTTACTTATTTTGATGAATCTATGGCTAGTAAAAGAGTTTATAAACCATAGAGAAGTTGGAATACAGTAGGTTTAACACCAATATAAATAAATAATGAGTTCATTACAGTACCTTGAAGTGGTGATTTATTTTCTTATACTAACGGAGCTTACGAGTTTTCTGTTAAGTTTTGTGTTGTGAAGTTTTCAAGTTTTGGGTAAAGATTCGATGGACTATGGAATAAGGAGTGGCAAGAGCCTAATCTTGGGGATTCCCAAGGCACCCCAAGGTAATATTCAAGGACAACCAAGAGCCTAAGCTTGGGGATGCCCCGGAAGGAATCCCCTCTTTCGTCTTCGTTCATCAGTAACTTTACTACAGTGGGAATTTTCTTTCATAATTTTTGGAGCTAGGGAAGTATGGATCTTGCTGCACTCTTTACAGACTGTCCTGTTTAGGCAGACTGTTGTTATGTTTGCATATGTTTGCTTCTTTAATGATTCTATTTGAGGATAGGACTACTAAATATACAGAGGAATTTAGTATGCAATGTTGAATAATAATTTTAGTGATTTTCTATAGTAGAGTATGATAAGGTTTTTGCAATGGTTTATACTAACTTATCTCACGAGTCCTTGTTGAGTTTTGTGTGGATGAAGCTTTTGAGATTTAGGGAGACCGTGGTATGAGAGGAATTAAGGAGACACAAAAGCTCAAGCTTGGGGATGCCCAAGGCAATCCAGGATAATATTTCAAGAAGTCTCAAGCGTCTAAGCTTGGGGATGCCCCGGTTGGCATCCCACCTTTCTTCTTCAACAACTATCGGTTAGTTTTGGTTGATCCTAAGTTTTTGCTTCTTCACATGATGTTTGCCATTCTTAGAATGTCATTTTATTTTGCTTTGCTTGCTGTTTGAATAAAATACCAAGATCTGAAATTCTTAATTGTTAGAGAGTCTTCATATAGTTGCATAATTATTCGACTACTCATTGATCTTCACTTATATCTTCCGGAGTAGTTTGTTGTTTGCTCTAGTACTTCACTTATATCTTTTAGAGCATGGTGGTAGTTTTATTTTATATAAATAGATGAACTCTCATGCTTCACTTATATTATTTTGGGAGTCCTAAACAGCATGGTAATTTGCTTTGGTTATGAATTTAGTCCTTATATGATGGGCATCCAAGAGGGATACAATAAAAAATTTCATATAAAGTGCATTGAATACTATGAGAAGTTTGATACTTGATGATTGTTTTGAGATATGGAGATGGCAATATTAGAGTCATGCTGGTGAGTAGTTGTGAATTTGATAAATACTTGTGTTGAAGTTTGTGATTCCCATAGCATGCACGTATGGTTAACCGTTATGTGATGAAGTTGGAGCATGATTTATTTATTGATTGTCTTCCTTATGAGTGGCGGTCGGGGACGAGCGATGGTCTTTTCCTACCAATCTATCCCCCTAGGAGCATGAGCGTAGTACTTTGTTTCGATTACTAATAGATTTTGCAATAAGTATATGAGTTCTTTATGACTAATGTTGAGTCCATGGATTATACGCACTCTCACCCTTCCACCTTTGCTAGCCTCTCTAATACCGCGCACCTTTCGCCGGTATCATACACCCACAATATACCTTCCTCAAAACAGCCACCATACCTATCTATTATGGCATTTCCATAGCCATTCTGAGATATATTGCCATGCAACTTTCCACAGTTCCGTTTATTATGACACGCTTCATCATTGTCATATTGCTTTGCATGATCATGCAGTTGACATTGTATTTGTGGCAAAGCCACCATTCATAATTCTTTCATACATGTCACTCATGAGTCATTGCACATCCCAGTACACCGCTGGAGGCATTCATATAGAGTCATATCTTGTTCTAAGTATCGAGTTATATTCTTGAGTTGTAAGAAAATAAAAGTGTGATGATCATCATTGTTAGAGCATTGTCCCAAGTGAGGAAAGGATGATGGAGACTATGATTCCCCCATAAGTCGGGATGAGATTCCGAACGAAAATAAATAAATAAAAGAGGCCAAAGAAGCCCAAAAAAGAGGCCATAAAAAAGAGAAAAGGCCCAAATAAAAAAAACGAGAGAAAAAGAGAGAAGGGGCAATGCTACTATCCTTTTACCACACTTGTGCTTCAAAGTAGCACCATGATCTTCATGATAGAGAAGTCTCCTATGTTGTCACTTTCATATACTAGTGGGAATCTTTCATTATAGAACTTGGCTTGTAATTCCAATGATGGGCTTCCTCAAAATGCCCTAGGTCTTCGTGAGCAAGCAAGTTGGATGCACACCCACTAGTTTCTTTTGTTGATCTTTCATACACTTATAGCTCTGGTGCATCCGTTGCATGGCAATCCCTACTCACTCACATTGATATCTATTGATGGGCATCTCCATAGCCCATTTATACGCCTAGTTGATGTGAGACTATCTTCTCCCTTTTTGTCTTCTACACAACCACCCTTCTACCTATAGTGCTATGTCCATGGCTCACTCTCATGTATTGCGTGAAGATTGAAAAGGTTTGAGAACATCAGAAGTATGAAACAATTGCGTGGCTTGTCATCGGGGTTGTGCATGATTTAAATACTTTGTGTGGTGAAGATGGAGCATATCCAGACTATATGATTTTGTAGGGATGAACTTTCTTTGGCCATGTTATTTTGAGAAGACATGATTGCTTAATTAGTATGCTTGAAGTATTATTATTTTTATGTCAATATGAACTTTTGTCTTGAATCTTATGGATCTGAATATTCATGCCACAATTAAGAAGAATTACATTGAAATTATGCCAAGTAGCACTCCGCATCAAAAATTCTGTTTTTATCATTTACCTACTCGAGGACGAGCAGGAATTAAGCTTGGGGATGCTGATACGTCTCCAATGTATCTATAATTTTTGATTGCTCCATGCTATATTATCTACTGTTTTGGATGTTTATGGGCTTTATTATACACTTTTATATCATTTTTGGGACAAACCTATTAACCCAGAGCCCAGTGCCAGTTTCTATTTTTACCTTGTTTTAGGGTTTTGAAGAAAAGGAAAATCAAACGGAGTCCAACTGACCTGAAAGTTCACGGAACTCATTTTTGGAAGGAAAGAAGCCCAGAAGACTTGAAGTGCACGTAAGGGAAGCTTCGAGGAGGCCACGAGGTAGGGGGGCGCGCCCACTCCCCTAGGGTGTGCCCTCCACCCTCGTGGGCCCCTCGTGGCCCCCCTGACGTACTTCTTCCTCCTATATATCTCCATATACCCTAAAAACATCGAGGAGCACAATAGATCGGGAGTTCCGCCGCCAGAAGCCTCCGTAGCCACCGAAAGCCAATCTAGACCCGTTCCGGCACCCTGCCGGAGGGGGGAATCCCTCTCCGGTGGCCATCTTCATCATCCTGGTGCTCTCCATGAGGAGGAGGGAGTAGTTCTCCGTCGGGGCTGAGGGTATGTACCAGTAGCTATGTGTTTGATATCTCTCTCTCTCTCATGTTCTTGATTCGGCACGATCTTGATGTATCACGAGCTTTGCTATTATAGTTGGATCTTATGTTTCTCCTCCCCCTCTACTCTCTTGTAATGAATTGAGTTTCCCCTTTGAAGTTATCTTATCGGATTGAGTCTTTAAAGATTTGTGAACACTTGATGTATGTCTTGCCGTGCATATCTGTGGTGACAATGGGATACCACGTGATTCACTTGACGTATGTTTTGGTGATCAACTTCTAGGTTCCGCCCATAAACCTATGCATAGGGGTTGGCACACGTTTTCGTCATGATTCTCCGGTAGAACTTTGGGGCACTCTTTGAGGTTATATGTGTTGGTTGAATAGATGAATATGAGATTGTGTGATGCATATCGTATAATCATACCCATGGATACTTGAGGTGACATTGGAGTATCTAGGTGACATTAGTGTTTTGGTTGATTTGTGTCTTAAGGTGTTATTCTAGTACGAACTCTAGGGCTGTTTGTGACACTTATAGGAATAGCCCAACGGATTGATTGGAAATAATAACTTTGAGGTGGTTTCGTACCCTACCATAATCTCTTCGTTTGTTCTCCGCTATTAATGACTTTGGAGTGACTCTTTGTTGCATGTTGAGGGATAGTTATGTGATCCAATTATGCTGTTATTGTTGATGGAACTTGCACTAGCGAAAGTATGAACCCTAGGCCTTGTTTCAACGCATTGCAATACCGTTTACACTCACTTTTATCATTAGTTACCTTGCTGTTTTTATATTTTCAGATTACAAAAACCTATATCTACTATCCATATACCACTTGTATCACCATCTCTTCGCCGAACTAGTGCACCTATAAAATTTACCATTGTATTGGGTGTGTTGGGGACACAAGAGACTATTTGTTATTTGGTTGCAGGGTTGCTTGAGAGAGACCATCTTCATCCTACGCCTCCTACGGATTGATAAACCTTAGGTCATCCACTTGAGGGAATTTTGCTACTGTCCTACAAACCTCTGCACTTGGAGGCCCAACAATGTCTACAATAAGAAGGTTGTGTAGTAGACATCACATCCCACCAGAATATTTGTGTAAGATCCTCATACATTTTCGTACCTCCCAGGTGAATGGAATATGAGGATTCATGTGCTTCTGACATGATTTTCTTCTTCAAGTCCGGTTGATTGGGCACCCAAATTCGTCCACGGAATCGAAGGGTACCGAATTTGTCCTTGGAGAAATCAAGGGCCTGATCTGCCATTTGGCTCTTGGCACGTCTTTGTAGCTTGGCGTCTGCGGACTAGGCCTTGCGGATCTCCATCTCAAGTGTGGGCACAACTTCCAAAATATTAGCGAGGCCAGCATCCACTATGATCAAGTTGAGCTGAGCGATCTCCTCTTGGAGTTCGGGAGGCAATGATCTCAAGATGACATTTAAGCTGACGGGCTTTCGACTGAGTGCATCTGCAACCACGTTGGCTGAGGGAGTACTGGATTAGGGGGTGTCCGGATAGCCGGACTATACCTTCGGCCGGACTCCTGGACTATGAAGATACAAGATCAAAGACTTCGTCCCGTGTCCGGAAGGGACTTTCCTTGGCGTGGAAGGCAAGCTTGGCGATACGGATATGTTGATCTCCTACCATTGTAACCGACTCTGTGTAACCCTAGCCCTCTCCGGTGTCTATATAAACCGGAGGGTTTTAGTCCGTAGGACGAACAACAATCATACCATAGGCTACCTTCTAGGGTTTAGCCTCTCTGATCTCGTGGTAGATCTACTCTTGTACTACCCATATCATCAATATTAATCAAGCAGGACGTAGGGTTTTACCTCCATCAAGAGGGCCCTAACCTGATCGTGTCCCCTGCCTCCTGTTACCATCCGCCTAGATGCACAGTTCGGGACCCCCTACCCGAGATCCACCGGTTTTGACACCGACATTGGTGCTTTCATTGAGAGTTCCTCTGTGTCGTCACTTTTAGGCCCGATGGCTTCTCCGATCATTAACAGTGATGCGATCCAGGGTGAGACCTTTCTCCCTGGACAGATCTTCGTATTCGGCGACTTTGCACTGCGGGCCAATTCGCTTTGCCATCTGGAGCAGATCGAAAGCTACGCCCCTGGCCGTCAGGCCAGATTTGGAAGTTTAAACTACACAGCTGTAGGATCGAAAGTATGTCTAGAGGGGGGGTGATTAGACTACTTGACCAAATAAAAACTTAACCTTTTCCCAATTTTAGTTCTTGGCAGATTTTAGCTATTGTAGGACAAGTCAAGCAATCATCACACAATTCAAGGAAGCATGCAAAGAGTATATTGGCAGCGGAAAGTAAAGCATGCAACTTGCAAGAATGTAAAGGGAATGGTTTGGAGAATTCAAACGCAATTGGAGACACGGATGTTTTTCCCGTGGTTCGGATAGGTGGTGCTATCCTACATCCACGTTGATGGAGACTTCAACCCACGAAGGGTAACGGTTGCGTGAGTCCACGGAGGGCTCCACCCACAAAGGGTAACGGTTGCGCGAGTCCACGAAGGGCTCCACCCACGAAGGGTCCACGAAGTAGCAACCTTGTCTATCCCACCATGGCCATCGCCCACGAAGGACTTGCCTCACTAGCGGTAGATCTTCACGAAGTAGGCGATCTCCTTGCCCTTACAAACTCCTTGGTTCAACTCCACAATCTTGTCGGAGGCTCCCAAGTGACACCTAGCCAATCTAGGAGACACCACTCTCCAAGAAGTAACAAATGGTGTGTAGGTAATGAACTCCTTGCTCTTGTGCTTCAAATGATAGTATCCCCAACACTCAACTCTCTCTCATAGGATTTGGATCTGATGGAAAGAAGGTTTGAGTGGAAAGCAACTTGGGGAAGGTTAGAGATCAAGATTCATATGGTAGGAATGGAATATCTTGGTCTCAACACATGAGTAGGTGGTTCTCTCTCAGAACATATGAGTTGGAATTGTGTATGTGTTCTGATGGCTCTCTCCACGAATGAAGAGGAGGTGGAGGGGTATATATAGCCTCCACACAAAATCCAACCGTTACACACAGTTTTCCAATCTCGGTGGGACCGAATCAACAAACTCGGTCGGACCGAAAAGGTAAACCTAGTGACCGTTAGAGATTTTCAGTGGGACTGACATGCAACTCGGTAGGACCGATATGGTTAGGGTTTGGGCATAACGTAATCTCAGTGAGACCGATTACACAAACTCGGTGAGACCGATTTTGGTAATTAGCTAACCAGAGAGTTGGTCAGGCAAACTCGGTGGGACCGATTTGCTCTTTCGGTGAGGCCGAAAAGTTACAAAAAGGAAACACTGAATTTACATTGCAATCTCGGTGGGACCGATTCGCTCTTTCGGTGAGACCGAAAAGTTACGAAAGGGAAACAGAGAGTTTGCAATCCCATCTCGGTGAGACCGAGATCCCTATCGGTAGAACCGAATTGCTAGGGTTTGGCAGTGGCTTATGACAAGTGAAACTCGGTGGCGCCGGATAGAAAGAATCGGTATGACCGAGTTTGGCTTAGGGTTTAGGTCATATGTGGATATGGGAAAGTAGTTGAGGGTTTTGGAGCATATCATTAAGCACATGAAGCAAGAGGCTCATTAAGCAACACCTCATCCCTCCTTGATAGTATTGGCTTTTCCTAAAGACTCAATGTGATCTTGGATCACTAAAATATAAAATGAGAGTCTTGAGCTTTTGAGCTTGAGCCAATCCTTTGTCCTTAGCATTTTGAGGGTTCCACTTTCACATCCATGCCATGCCAATCATTGAGCTTTCCTGAAATAATCATCTTGGAATAGCATTAGCTCAATGAGCTATATGTTGTTATGAATTACCAAAACCACCTAGGGATAGTTGCACTTTCAATCTCCCCCTTTTTGGTAATTGATGACAACATATAGATCAAAGCTTCGACAAATGATAATAAGCATGAAATATATCGTCGCTTTGAGAAGTATGTGACAAGTAAGAGCTCCCCCTAAATTTGTGCATATTTAAAATTTGCTTTGGACTGCAAATGCACAAGGAGTTAGAGTCATGGGTTACTCTTCCATGTCACATACATCTTGGTGGAGCGCTTAAAATGATAAGAATGAAATACATGCACTCATCACCAAGAATAGTGAATGATCACATAAGATAGATAAGATAATAGCATTAAGTGTAGCTTATGATCAAACACATGATCATCAATGTCTCACAAGCAATGACATAGTATCTCAAGCACTCAAAAGCAAACAAAGTTCGAAAAACAAAAACACCAAATAAAGCAAGAGAGAAAAAAGCAACACTCTCTCTCTCTCTCTCGAAGCCTATGATCTATACATTTTTCTCCCCCTTTGGCAACAAGTTACCAAAAAGTTCCTAGAAAATGCATAGTGCTAGATCGACGCTCGGGCTTGATATTCAGGTGGTGGTGGAGTCCGGATCACTCCAAGGACGAAGGCTTCCGTAGACGCTGAAGTAGACGCTTGAGTTGGAGCTGAAGTAGATGCTGGAGCTGGTGGAACTGAGGCTGTAGCTGGTGCAGAAGTGGTGGCTCTGGTGTCAGCAACTGGCACTGCAGACGACCTCGGACCTCGTGGCACTCTCGCAAAGGCATCAGTTGTAGTCCTGCCTCTCCTCTCCTGCATGTCATCTTGGAGCTGCTCCACTGCAGTCTGAATCTCTGTCACCTTGACATCCAAGTCATAGAACTTTTGTTCCATGATTCTCTCTAGGCTTGCCTGGTTCTGAGTTAGGGTGGCTAGTCCTTTCTCAATCCGCAGGGTGGATGCGATTAGGTAACCAAGCTACTCTTGTTTGGTTTTCAAGAAATACTCAGATGCCTCCTCTTGAGTTGGCATCTTGGCAGCTTTCTCCTTCCTCGCCTTCTCCTTCTTTGCTTGTGCTTGTGCAGACGATGGTTCATTCTCAGTCATAACAACCTGATTATCTTCAAAATCTGGACGGATGGGCAGGTGTTCCTTGTCAAATAAGTATATGCCTGTTCCCATCTTGGAGTTGATGAGCTCCTGAATTTGTGGGGCATAACCACAGCTCCTCTTCTGATCAGCTGCTGTCCTCTTAATGGTCTCTACCATGAGGCTTATCACCTTGAACTTATGTGGCACATCAAAGATATGTAGCAAGTTGATTGCATGGCCTCTGATCATCTTGTTATCACCTGACTTGGGCAAGAGAGTGTGCCTCAAAATCCAATTGATGGTTGGCAGCCCTGACAGAAGGTAATGTACTGAGCCAAACTTGAAAGTTTCAAGAGCTTCATTTGGAATTTCCTTGTACATGTTTGACATTGAGTTATGGTCCATCTTCTTCTTGGCATATATGTCCAAGTCATCATCATGCTCCTCTGGGGCATTAATGAGTTGTGCCCACTCAGCAACTATAGATTGGTACCTCGTACCTTCAGACATCCAAGTTATCCTACCATCTGGATAGAAGTGTGCTGTGGAGTAGAATTGCATGATAAGCTCCTCATTCCACTTTGTGAGCTTCTGCCCAACAAAGTCTGCAACTCCACAAGCACTAAAGCTGTCCTGCACTCCAGGGTAGTACTCTTCGTTTTCCTTAATGTATTCCCAATCGACCCATCTCATATCACAAACTATGGGCTTCTTATCAAGCAGCACTGTCTCATAGAAATCTTGCTGTTCCTTGGTGTGAAATCTGTAATCCATAGCAGTCCTTCTCCTTGAAGCATATGGATCTGCTTCTCTCCACTTCCTGAGCCCTGAATCTCTCCTGAGCTTCATGTCCTCAGCCACAGGATGAGCATCATTGTGGTCTGGGATCTTGGGCTTGAGTTTTTTGAGTACTTGCTCTTCATCATCTTCTTCTGCAGCTTCAGGCACTGGGGCCTTGTTCTTTTCAACAGCTGGGATGCTTCTTGTATTTCTCTTTGGTTTGGCTTTGGAGCTGGCTTGGCCTTGGAAGCAGCTGCCCCTGATCTTATGGCATCACCCATCAGCTTGGGTGCCTTAGGTGCTGGTGCAGCTACCTCTTCTTCCTCTGTCTGGTGGCAGCTTTCGGCAGATTGCTTGGGGTACTCCTGCTGCCATCATCTGAAGAACTTGAGGGACTAGTGCCCTCACTCATCTGCACTTGCTCTTCTGACATGTTCTGGCTATCACTCTGGTCTGACATGATGAACAAGCTGACTGCTGACCCTGTGAACAGTTTATAGATGAGGTAGAATAGATGAGCATCACAAAATGCAGAGATTTTTGCAAAAGAATGATCCAAAAACTTAGTTTTAGTTTCCCACTGAAATCATCTCGGATCTACCGATTTTCAAACTCAGTGATACCGAAGCAGTTTTGGAACCTAAACTAGTGAACTCGGTCAGACCGAGTCACAGTTCGGTGGCACCGAGACTGCTAGGGTTTCACAAAGTTCCAAAATCGGTCACACCGATAAGTAATTCTCGGTCAGACCGAGTCTCACTTGTGCAATGGCATAAGCCAAATCGGTGGGACAGAGTTTTTCAACTCGGTGGGTCCGAGATGGTTTCGGCGGAAACCTAAACCTAGAATTTTCGAATCAAACCTAATCTACGAGTTCATTGACTGGATAGAAGTTTATCAAACGTGGCTAGAATCAATATGATCACAATGTGCTAGGAATCGGATTGGGGAATAGCACAAAGATCGAGTCCATACCCTAGTTCGGCGGAGACTCGCTACGGCGGCAACGGCGGGGTAGAATTCCCGTTGACGGCGACGGAGACCAGCGACTGGAGGCGGCTAGCGGCGAGGAGACAATCCGGAGACCACGTTAGTAGAGCAGGCTATCGCGCGGGCGAAGGGGTTTGGAGAAATTTCCAAATTTTTGCCCGTGACTATATATAGCCCGACCCTGTCGTGTGACCGAGTGGAACGACTCGGTGGCACCGAGATGCAAAACTGTATACAGTTGTTGAAACTGTATACAGTTGTTGCAACTCAGTGTGACCGAAAGGTTCAAATCGGTTGCACCGAGATCAAAAACCTAGATCAACTTAATGATCTCGGTAGGACCGAAAGTGGGGTATCGGTCAGACCGAGAATCATAAAGAGGTTTTGGAAGTTTAAGTCTATGACGAATCGGGGACTCTGAGCGCTCCTCACACAGAGTGGTTCGAATCTGACTTGATCAAATTTTGTGATGTAGCATGAATAGAGTTTGAGACGAGAAAAGCATAGATAGCTAGAGGAGGTTCTTAGGCATTCTTGTCCATCCACTTGGCAAAAGGAAATAAAACCAAACAATCAAAACAACAAGTGGATGTCCTCGAATGAGTAAAATATGCAACCAGCATGCTCACACAATAAGATGGCAAATGAAATATGTGACAAGGCATGCACAACCAATTCTAGCATCTACCAAGCAATTTGCGATGACAAGGCCATCTATATATGAGTATATTGACCTAGGAGTCAAGTGAGAACACTTGATCATAGGTCATACTCATCGTTTAAGCTCAAGTGGGGTTACCACTTTTACATAAAGCATTGTTGTGTTCACATCTTTAGAGTTGCTTTAGCTCAAGTCTTAGAGTAAAGCTCCCCCTAGATGTGATATCCCCCTTTAGAGGGATGAACTAACCTCGGGTTTTCTCGATGATGACTTCATGTAGATGTTGAAGATGTGGATGCTCAATGTTGATGTAGATCACTTGGAGCTATCCATTTCAGTGAATTGCACTTTCAATACCTACATGGGTTAGTCCCACAAGGAACAAACAAGGATATCCATAGACATAGAGTGATGCACACATAAGATGATGTCCATGAAAACTTTTAGGTTACCTTGTCCCTTGTCTTACTAACAAGAGGGTTTGTGACTCCTTGAACTAGTGCAAGATGTGGAAGTTGATTGCACTTGTTCTTGCCAAAATGATAAGAGTGAAGTATGTTGGCGGAGTCACCCTCAAGAACTTTCTAGTTCTTCTTCTTTTGGATCCACATCATCTTGATGGGAATCCTTGGAGTTGTAGTCGTACTTGATGAAGTGGAACTTGAAGTAGTCTTGGGAATCCACTTGACTAAGGTCATAGGAGCTTCTTCAAATGCATCAATTTCCTCTTGAAGCTTGTCCTTGCCTTTTTGCTTGTAGTCTTGTGGTGGAAGATCATCTTGAGCTTGTGTCTCCTTGAAAGAAGTATCATACTTCTCTTGTTGAGGAACAAACTTTGTATTGGGGTATTGATCTTCTTCCCACTCAACTCCATTGGCATTGAACTTCCATTCAAAACCAACACCTTGATTCTTCCGGTGCATTCCTTGCTTGCGCACAATTTCCTCTTATTGCTTACTCCCGGCAAGGCTTTTGTACACTCCTTTCTCTATAATTCCCTTCAATAAGCTATTTTCTTGCTCAAGTGTAACTTGGCTAAGAGAATCATTAGTGGAATCAAGAGAACTACTAGAAGCAACAATATTGGATTTAGCATGATCATTGTTACTGCTAGAGGAAGAATCTTTCTTGTTCTTGTTACTAGACTTGACTTGAGACATGTAAGTGGATAAGAGTAAACGCTTGGCAATGTAAGAAGAAATTTTCTTGCGGAGATCATCATTGATTGCTTTTAAGAACTCATGCTCTTGCTCAAGATTGAGCTTTTCAAAGCGTAATTTCTCATGAGCTCTTAAAAGTTCTCGATGATCTTCGAAGATAGTTTCATGAGCTAACTTAAGAGTGTTTAGTTCTTTAGTTAGAGCCTCAATCTTCTCCTTATCATTGTCATTCGTTTTATCTTGATTAGCATGATTAATTGACGTTTCATCATAGTATTCATCACTAGAGTTGTCAACAAGCAAATCATCACCTAACAAGTCATCTTCATCACTATTGAAATCAACATACTCGGGGTGTGTTACCTTAGGACCTTTGGCCATGAAGCATCTTCCAATTCCTTCATTTGGTGAGTCAAATATGTCGTAGGAGTTGGTTGACACAAGTGCTAGACCGGCAACACCTTCATCTTGAGTATCTTCGGAGTCGGAGTGATAACTTCTCTCGGAGTGGCTGTCGGAGTCGGAGCTGGATACCCATTCACCAACATGAGCTTGATGTCTTCGTTTTGTGTAGCTCCTTGATGATTTTTCCTTCCTTTCTGAATCCTTGCTTCTCCGTGAGTATCTTCGTTCATAACGATCATCTCCACTCCTTCTCTCTCTTGGTGGTGATTCTTTGCTTCTTCTTTTTGGAGAATCTTCTCTTCTCTTGTAGGGAGCCGTACACTCATTGGAATAGTGTCCGGGTCTTCCACAACTGTAGCAGTTTCGCTCTCGACTAGAAGATCTTTTGTCATTGTAGGACCTTGACTTGAAGCTTCTATCTTTGCTTCTACTCTTGTAGAACTTGTTGAAGTTCTTCACCATTAAGCTCAATTCTTCATTGAAGTTTTGTTTCTCACTTGATGATGTAGGGGCTTCACATGAGGCTTTGTAGGCACCACTTGATTTGTTGTGAAGTTCCTCTTTATCCTTAAGTGACATCTCATGAGCAACAATTCTTCCAATCACCTCCGTTGGCTTGAGATCTTTGTAATTGGGCATCATTTGGATCAATGTGCACACGGTATCATATTTTCCATCCAAGGCTCTTAGAATCTTCTTGATGATGAATCTATCGGTCATCTCTTCATTTCCTAAGCCGGCAATCTCATTTGTGATGAGAGCAAGCCTAGAGTACATTTCAGCGACACCTTCACCATCCTTCATTTTGAACTTGTCAAGTTGAAGCACATCCAACTTGGATTCCTTGACGGAGTCGGTACCTTCGTGCATATCAATCAAAGTGTCCCAAATTTCCTTTGCATTCTCAAGACGGCTGATTTTGTTGAATTCTCCGGGCACAATCCGTTGAAGAGAATATCACAAGCTTGAGCATTGTATTGCAACATCTTCAACTCATCCGCGGTAGCTTCACGGTTTGGTTCTTTCCCATCAAAGAAGTCACCTTGCAAACCAACACACACAATAGCCCAAACGGCGGGGTTATGTCCAAGAATATGCATTTTCATTTTATGCTTCCAACTAGCAAAATTAGTACCATCAAAGTAAGGACCTCTACAGTGATAATTTCCCTCGCTAGACGCCACACTCTCCTAGGTTGTGAAACCAAGGCTATGACCACCAAAAGCTATGGAGATCAAAGCAAATGGAGACCAAAGCTCTGATACCACTTGTAGGATCGAAAGTATGTCTAGAGGGGGGGTGATTAGACTACTTGACCAAATAAAAACTTAACCTTTTCCCAATTTTAGTTCTTGGCAGATTTTAGCTATTGTAGGACAAGTCAAGCAATCATCACACAATTCAAGCAAGCATGCAAAGAGTATATTGGCAGCGGAAAGTAAAGCATGCAACTTGCAAGAATGTAAAGGGCAGGGTTTGGAGAATTCAAACGCAATTGGAGACACGGATGTTTTTCCCGTGGTTCGGATAGGTGGTACTATCCTATATCCACGTTGATGGAGACTTCAACCCACGAAGGGTAACGGTGGCGCGAGTCCACGGAGGGCTCCACCCACAAAGGGTAACGGTTGCGCGAGTCCATGAAGGGCTCCACCCGTGAAGGGTCCACGAAGAAGCAACCACCCACAAAGGGTCCATGAAGTAGCAACCTTGTCTATCCCACCATGACCATCGCCCAGGCGATCTCTTTGCCCTTGCAAACTCCTTGGTTCAACTCAACAATCTTGTCGGAGGCTCCCAAGTGACACCTAGCCAATCTAGGAGACACCACTCTCCAAGAAGTAACAAATGGTGTGTAGGTTATGAACTCCTTGCTCTTGTGCTTCAAATGATAGTCTCCCCAACACTCAACTCTCTCTCATAGGATTTGGATCTGATGGAAAGAAGGTTTGAGTGGAAAGCAACTTGGGGAAGGCTAGAGATCAAGATTCATATGGTAGGAATAGAATATCTTGGTCTCAACACATGAGTAGGTGGTTCTCTCTCAGAACATATGAGTTGGAATTGTGTATGTGTTCTGATGGCTCTCTCCATGAATGAAGAGGAGGTGGAGGGGTATATATAGCCTCCACACAAAATCCAACGGTTACACACAGTTTTCCAATCTCGGTGGGACCGAATCAACAAACTCGGTCGGACCAAAAAGGTAAACCTAGTGACCGTTAGAGATTTTCGGTGGGACTGACATGCAACTCGGTAGGACCGATATGGTTAGGGTTTGGGCATAACGTAATCTCGGTGAGACCGATTACACAAACTCGGTGAGACCGATTTTGGTAATTAGCTAACCAGAGAGTTGGTCAGGCAAACTCGGTGGGACCGATTTGCTCTTTCGGTGAGACCGAAAAGTTACAAAAAAGAAACACTGAATTTACATTGCAATCTCAGTGGGACCGATTCGCTCTTTCGGTGAGACCGAAAAGTTACGAAAGGGAAACAGAGAGTTTGCAATCCCATCTCGGTGAGACCGAGATCCCTATCGGTAGAACCGAATTGCTAGGGTTTGGCAGTGGCTTATGACAAGTGAAACTCGGTGGCGCCGGATATAAAGAATCGGTATGACCGAGTTTGGCTTAGGGTTTAGGTCATATGTGGATATGGGAAAGTAGTTGAGGGTTTTGGAGCATATCATTAAGCACATGAAGCAAGAGGCTCATTAAGCAACACCTCATCCCTCCTTGATAGTATTGGCTTTTCCTAAAGAATCAATGTGATCTTGGATCACTAAAATGAGTCTTGAGCTTTTGAGCTTGAGCCAATCCTTTGTCCTTAGCATTTTGAGGGTTCCACTTTCACATCCATGCCATGCCAATCATTGAGCTTTCCTGAAATAATCATCTTGGAATAGCATTAGCTCAATGAGCTATATGTTGTTATGAATTACCAAAACCACCTAGGGATAGTTGCACTTTCAACAGCGGACCTCCGCGGAGACTTGATCTTTGACGGATTCGAGCCGCAGCTGAGCGTGCCACACTGTCACAATGGGCATGATCTAGCTCTGCCGCCGAACAGTTCCCTGGAGGCCACACCTGCATCAGCTCCGACCCTTAATTCGGAGCCAACTGCGCCAATCAAGGATGGGTGGTTGGACACCGCCTCGGGGGCTGCACTCTCTACGGCGATCGAGCCGAACACCAGCCCTATTCTCTGCGAAGCCCATGACTCCAAGGAGTCGGACTCCTCTCCAGAATCCAAGCCCTTCGCGCCCCTACTGATCGAACCCGATTGGGCGCCGATCATGGAGTTCACCGCCACGGACATCTTTCAGTACTCGCCCTTCGGCGATATTCTGAATTCACTAAAGTCTCTCTCTTTAGGAGAGCCCTGGCCAGGCTATGGTCAGCAAGGTTGGGATGCGGATGATGAAGAAATTCAAAGCCCACCCACCACCCACTTCGTAGCCACTGTCGATGATTTAACCGACATGCTCGACTTCGACTCCGAAGACATCGACAGTATGGACGCCGATGCAGGAGACGATCAAGAACCAACGCCTATAGGGCACTGGAAAGCCACCTCGTCGTATGATATGTACAGGGTGGACACCCCAAAAGAAGGCAATTGCGATGGAACAGCGGAGGATGACCCCTCCAAGAAGCAGCCTAAGCGCCGGTGTCAGCGGCGCCGCTCTAAATCCCGCCAAAGCAAAAACGGTGATTCCGGCACGGGAGATAATAACACCCCGGACAGTGCCAAAGACAACCACCTCCAGCAAGATTCAGCACAGGACGATGGAGAAGCCAGCCCTCATGAGAGAGCGGCAGACAGAGAGGTTGAGGACGATAATTATATGCCTCCCTCCGAAGACGAGGCAAGCCTCGACGATGACGAATTTGTCGTGCCGAAGGATCCCGTCGAACAAGAGCGTTTCAAACGTAGGCTTATGGCCACGGTGAGCAGCCTTAAGAATAAACAGCAACATCTTAGAGCTGATCAAGATTTGCTAGCCGACAGATGGACTAAAGTCCTTGCGGCCAAAGAGTATGAACTCGAATGCCCCTCCAAGAGCGACCCAAAGCGCAGGTTGCTACCCCGACTAGAGGAGGAAGCACCTAAACCTACATCACCAGCGCATGATGCGGCCGATCGGCCACCCCGTGGCCGCGACAGAGAAGCCTCTCGTCCCTCCACTCAAGCCGTACCCCGGCGCCGCTCAAAAAATACCAAGGCATGGGAAAATGCGCCAGACCTGCGAGATATATTGGAGGACAAGGCAAGGCAAACATGATCGATCTACGGATCGCGTGGGCGCCCCACGGCACGAGACGATAATTGTCACTCCAGATACAGTCAATCCGGCCGGGCCAAACACAGTAGACAAAGCTCATTTGAGCTGCGTCGTGATATAGCCCAATATAGAGGCGCCGCACACCCACTATGCTTCACAGATGAAGTAATGGATCATCAAATCCCTGGGTTTCAAACCCATGAACATCGAATCATATGATGGCACAACAGATCACGCGGTATGGATCGAGGACTATCTCCTTCATATCCACATGGCCCGCGGTGATGACCTACACGCCATCAAATACCTCCCACTCAAGCTTAAAGGACCATCTCGGCATTGGCTTAACAGCTTGCCAGCAGAATCAATTGGTTGTTGGGAGGACCTGGAAACCTCATTCCTTGACAATTTCCAGGGCACTTATGTGCGACCACCAGACGCCGATGACCTTAGCCACATAATTCAGCAGCCAGAGGAATCGGCCAGACAATTCTGGACACGGTTCCTAACCAAGAAAAATCAAATCGTCGACTATCCGGACGTAGAGGCCCTAGCAGCCTTCAAGCATAATGTCCGCGACGAGTGGCTTGCATGGCACCTAGGATAGGAAAAGCCGAAATCTATGGCAGCCCTCACGACACTTATGACCCGCTTTTGCGCGGGAGAAGACAACTGGCTAGCTCGCAGCAATAACATGACCAAGAGCCCTGGTAATTCAGATACCAAGGACAGCAGTGGCAGGTCGCGTCGCAACAAGCAAAAGCACCGCATTAACGGCGACAATGCTGAGGATACGTCAGTTAATGCCGGATTCAGAGGCTCTAAACCCGGTCAGCAGAAAAAGCCATTCAAAAGAAATACTCCGGGCCCGTCCAGTTTGGACCGAATACTCGACCGCTCATGCCAGATACATGGCACCCCCGAAAAACCAGCCAATCACACCAGCAGGGATTGTTGGGTGTTCAAGCAGGCGGGCAAGTTAAATGCCGAAAGCAGAGACAAGGGGCTGCATAGCGATGACGAGGAGGAGCCCCGACCGCCGAACAACAATGGACAGAAAGTTTTTCCCCCACAAGTGCGGACGGTGAGCATGATATATGCAACCCACGTCCCCAAGAGGGAGCGGAAGCGTGTGCTAAGGGACGTATACGCGATGGAGCCAGTCACCCCAAAGTTCAACCCATGGTCTTCCTGCCCGATCACTTTTGATCGAAGGGACCACCCCACTAGCACCCGTCATGGCGGATTCGCCTCATTGGTTCTAGACCCAATTATTGACGGATTTCACCTCACTAGAGTCCTTATGGACGGCGGCAGCAGCCTGAACCTGCTTTACCAGGATATAGTGCGGAAAATGGGCATCGATCCCTCGAGGATTAAACCCACTAAAACGACCTTTAAAGGCATCATACCAGGTGTAGAGGCCAACTGTACAGGCTCAGTTACACTTGAAGTGGTCTTCGGATCTCCGGATAATTTCCGAAGCAAGGAGTTAATCTTCGACATAGTCCCATTCCGCAGTGGCTATCACGCACTGCTCGGGCGAACCGCATTTGCCAAGTTCAATGCGGTACCGCACTACGCATACCTCAAGCTCAAGATGCCAGGCCCTCGAGGAGTCATCACGGTCAATGGAAACACCGAACGCTCTCTCCGAACGGAGTAGCATACGGCGGCTATCGTAGCGGAAGTACAAAGCAGCCTCTCAAGGCAATTCTCCAGTCCGGCCATTAAACGTCTGGACATCGTCAAGCGCGCTCGGAGTAACCTACAACAAGACCGCCGGGCACGTTCCGAGCAAGCGTAGCAATGCGGCCCCAACCCCAGCCCTCGCGAACTTGCGAAACCAGTGTTGTGCGTACATAACTATGCTCTGGAAATACCATGGGCAAAAGGGGAGGGGCACCATCACGGCACGCCCGAAACACGGCTTAAACCGCACTAGGGGCTGCTGATTTCTTAATTTTCTCTTATTTTCAGGACTCCATTCTTCGGAAGGCTTGTCCGGCAGTACAATCGCCGCACAAACGATACAACCAGGGAAGCAGAAAACTACGCCGCACTATGGAACTCTAAGGTGGTCTCTATAACGAGCAGTATACCTGTTTCACATAACATTCCACAGCTTGCCCGTAGAAAGGACATGTTAAATAGTCCCATCTTTTGCTTATTGCAGTATTTGTATCGTTCTGCTTTGATCGCAGCTTTTTTAAATAAACAATGCATAGCTTCCGTCTATTATTGCATTACTTTTTTACGAATATATGTTCATTAATGACATGTTGCACCCGTACACTTTGGTACGACTAATACGCTAGGGGCTTAAGTACCCCACAATACGGTGTGAGAAGTCTGAACACTTTCACAAGTGCGGCACCCCGAACTTATAGCATTATATGCATCGGCTCCGAATCATGTCTTGGGTCAATAGTTGGATTTGCCCGGCTCCTATGTTTGGTACCTTACGTTCTGTTATATCGGCTAAGGTAGCACTAGGAGAACTGCTGTGATTGTGCCCCAGTTGAGCTGGACTAAGCACCTCAGTAGAGAAAGCTAAAATTGACCGTCATGATGAGGCGAGAGCTGGTCGCTGTTCGAGAGGTTTTCGAGTCCCTAAAGACTTATGCCGCTTAGAGCGAGGAGTCGGCTTTGTCTGGCCTAGGCGTGGATAGCGCCCCGAACTCGGTCTTCCGAACACTAGGGGCTTCGCCGAAATTTAAAATTATAGAATTCTATGGCTAAGTGAGAGTGTTCAAGCATTATAGTCCGATTGCCTTGTTCGTTGTGTTGAGCGCCTCCCTCGAAGGACCCAAGAATGGGAAAAAGAGCGCTCATGTTTATCTCGAACACCCCAGCACTCGTGCCATGGGGGAAGAAGCCGACGACTCGCCATCTCTCAAATTTGATAAACGGCCGCACAGAAGGTAATATTTTAAATTAAAAAAGCATTGCTTAGCGCACATGAACAAGTTTTCAGCGCACAGGACAAAACGAGCGAGTTTACTGAAAAATTACATCCATGGAACATTAATCCGCCACAAGGCGGGCACCCTTCAAAACACCCTCATAATACATCTCGAGCTTGCGATGCTCCTTGCCCGGCGGCGGCCCATCCTTCACAAGCTTCTCAGCATCTAGCTTGCCCCAGTGCACCTTCGCACGGGAAAGCGCCCTACGGGCACCCTCGATGCATCGGAGCGCTTGATGACTTCGAGCCTTGGACAGGCCTCCACCAGCCGCCTCACCAGCCCGAAGTAGCTCCCAGGCATGGCCTCTCCAGGCCACACCCGGACTATGAGGCCCTTCATGGCCTGTTCGGCCACCCTATGGAGCTCGACCAGCTGTTTCAGCTGGTCGCTTAAGGGTACCGGGTGTTCGGCCTCAGCATACTGAGACCAGAACACCTTCTCCGTCGAGCTCCCCTCCTCGGCTCGGTAGAAGGCAGCGGCATCCGACACGCTACAGGGCAAGTCTGCGAATGCTCTTGGAGAGCTCCGGATTCGGGTAAGTAACAAGTAATTCACTTTTACGTGCTTGCTTGCATAAAGAATGCCTTACCCGCCGCTATCTTTTTTATTGCCTCAACCTCCTGGAGGGCCTTCTGGGCTTCGGCCTTGGCAACTTGGCATCTTCAATGGTCGCCGCGAGCTCAGACTCTCGCATCTTCGAGTCAAGCTCCAAACTCTCATGTTTTTTCATGAGAGCCTGGAGCTCTCGCCGCACCTCGCCAACCTGCGTCTCAAGCTTCAACCGCTCGGTGCACTCCATGGCCGCCCTCTTCTCGGCCTCGGACAACGCTTGCTTAAGGGTCGCCACCTTAGTTGTGGTCCCTACAATAGCCGCGTTAATCCTGTCACTTTTTGCAATTGCACCTTTCACATATTTCAATAAGGTATTTCTTACCTTCCGTCTCCTCGAGTTGCCTCTTGGCATGGCCGAGCTCGTTCTCGGACCGCTCGAGGTTCTGCTTCAGTGTGCCCACCTCCGCAGTCAGTGCGGCGGATGCTAGCAGTGAAGCCTGCATACGCATATTGACTTACTTTTGTTAGACTCCTACGAACGTTATTAGGGGCTACTATCTATGCGTAATATTTTTACATATTCTTTACTTACCTCGAAGCCTGTTAGAAGGCTGGCACAGGCTTCAGTCAGTCCGCTCTTGGCGGACTGAACCTTCTGGATCACTGCACTCATAATAGTGCGGTGCTCCTCGTCGATGCAGGCGCCGTTAAGCACCTCCAGCAAATTGTCCGGTGCCTCCGGTTGGACAGAGGTCACCGGCTCGGTAGGCTTGCTCCTCTTGGAAGGATGCTGCCTACCGGAGTCCGGAACCGTTAAAGGTTCCGGCGCGGTGTCCGGCTCAAAGCTGGACTTGGAACCCTTGGGGGTTCTATCCCCTTCACGCCTGGAGTCCGGGAGGTCTCCTTGCGGTGCCTCCAGGACCACCTCCTCCTGGCTCGGAACCTGTTGGGACGCTGCCTTGGCGTCGTCCGTAGGATGGGGGGAGGTAGCCGTCGGAAGCGAATTGACATCCGACGAATCCAGGGAACCGCTCGACGACACGTCAAGCCGGTCTTTGGGTGGACTGCATAAACATGTTCGACGTAAGGAAAAGCTGTGCAATGGGGGAATATTATGAATCACTCTGGTATCCGGATACTTACGATCTCGCCAGGGGCTTGGCCCTGTGCAACCACTCCTCTTCGCCATCGTCGACGTTGGTGGAGTAGTCCGGAGGAGGGGTCTTCCCCTTCTTGGACCCTTCGGCCTCTCCAGTTGGGGCGGCCTTCCTTTTCTTCCCTCCCCCCGCTGGACGGGGAGAGGTCTCTTCTTCCTCCTCCTCGTCTTCATGGGAGGAGTGCGCCTTGGAGTCATCGGATGATGAATCAGGCACCTCCTGGCGCCGGGCACTCTTTCGAGTCCCGTGGCCTTCTTCTCCGGCACCACATAGGGTGCCAGAACCAGCAGCTTCGCCAAACGAGCGTCTGCTGGGCCTTCGGGCAAAGGAGCCGGACCATTGATCTGTCCGGACATCTCCTACCAATCCTGTCAAAGGTAAGAGATCTTAGATCCCGCATGGAGTCAAACTATGAAAAACTAAATACCATGTAAAAGGTAAAAACAGCTTACCGCGTGAGCGTGACGCTGCATGATGAATCCGGCGATCCTCGGTAGCGGATGCGGGGGCCTCGGCGCCCTTGAAAAGCACCTTCCAGGCATCTTCGTACGTCGTGTCGAAGAGCCTGCTCAGAGTTTGGTGCCGCGCTGGGTCGAACTCCCACAGGTTGAAGGCCCGTTGTTGACACGGGAGGATCCGGCGGATGAGCATAACCTGGACTACGTTGACGAGTTTGAGCTTCTTGTCCACCAGGGTTTGGACGCATGTTTGGAGTCCGGTCAGTTCTCCTTTTTTACCCCACGACAAGCCCGTCTCTTTCCAGGAGGCGAGCCGCGTAGGGGGTCTGGATCAAAACTCAGGGGCTGCGACCCATTCAGGGTCGCGTGGCTCGGTGATGTAAAACCACCCCGATTGCCACCCCTTTAAGGACTCCACGAAGGAGCCCTCAAGCCATAGGACGTTGGGCATCTTGCCCACCATGGCGCCTCTGCACTCCGCCTGGGTGCCGCGCACCACCTTCGGCTTGACATTGAAAGTCTTGAGCCATAGGCCGAAATGGGGGCGGATGTGGAAGAAAGCCTCGCACACGACGATGAACGCCGAGATGTTGAGGACAAAGTTTGGGGCCAGATCGTGGAAATCTAGGCCATAGTAGAACATGAGCCCCTAGACAAATGGGTGGAGAGGGAAGCCTAGTCCGCGGAGGAAATGAGGGAGGAACACCACCCTCTCATGGGGCCTAGGGGGTGGGGATGAGCTGCCCCTCTTCGGGAAGCCCGTGCGCAATGTCCTTAGACAAGTATCCAGCCTTCCTCAGTCTTTTGATGTGTCCCTTCGTGACGGAGGAGACCATCCACTTGCCTCCCACTCCGGACATGGCTGGAGAAGGTTGAGGTGGGGTGTGCGGACTTGGGCGCTGGAGCTCGAGTGCGCGGAAATGGATAGACAAAGGAGGAAGAAGGCGTGGATGAAAAGGTGGATCCTTATCCCCTTATATGGGTGGGCGCGACTATGCATCCCCACCAGCCTGGTAAAACTCGCTTATCTCCCAAGCGCCGTAAACAATGGCGCTGTTGGGTTACCCATGCCTGTATTGATGAGAATCCCGGAATAAGGGGACACAATCTCTGCTTTGACAAGACGTGCCAAGGAAACTGCCTCGCTAAATGCGCTGAGGTAGAACAGTAAAATGATTCGAATAAAGACTTGGCCGTGGTGCGCTAAGGAATACGTCAGCAGATTAGATTTGTGTAAATATTATTCTCTCTATGGCAATATGTGGAAACTTATTTTGCAGAGCCGAACACTACCTGTGTACTTGGAGGAGGAACCCACCTTGCAATGCCGAAGACAATCTGCGCGCCGGACTCGTCGTCATTGAAGCCTGGTTCAGGGGTACTGAGGGAGTCCTGGATTAGGGGGTGTCCGGATAGCCGGACTATACCTTCGGCCGGACTCCTGGACTATGAAGATACAAGATCGAAGACTTCGTCCCATGTCCGGAAGGGACTTTCCTAGGCATGGAAGGCAAGCTTGGCGATACGGATATGTAGATCTCCTACCATTGTAACCGACTCTGTGTAACCCTAGCCCTCTCCGGTGTCTATATAAATCGGAGGGTTTTAGTCCGTAGGACGAACAACAATCATACCATAGGCTAGCTTCTATGGTTTAGCCTCTCTGATCTCATGGTAGATATACTCTTGTACTACCCATATCATCAATATTAATCAAGCAGGACGTAGGGTTTTACCTCCATCAAGAGGGCCCGAACCTGGGTAAAACATCATGTCCCCTGCCTCCTGTTACCATCCGCCTAGACACACAGTTCGGGACCCCCTACCCGAGATCCGCCGGTTTTGACACCGACATTGGCCTTACCTAGGTGGTAATTTACTCCAAGGTCATAATCCTTGACCAACTCTAGCCATCTTCGCTGACGGAGATTTAGGTCTGGCTGAGTAAAGATGTATTTGAGACTCTTGTGGTCGGTAAAAAATTGGCACCTTTTTCCAATGACATAGTGTCTCCAAATTTTTAACGCATGAACCACCGCAGCCAATTCCAAATCATGAGTAGGGTAATTTCCCTCCTGGGTTCGTAGCTGTCGCGATGCATATGCCACAACCTTGTTGTCTTGCATAAGTACGCAGCCAATGCCTTGCCTGGAGGCATCACAATATACATCAAAACTGTGGTAAATGTCTGGGAGAGTCAATACAGGTGCGGATGTCAGACGTATCTTTAACTCATTAGAACTTTTCCCACAGTCCTCCATCCATTCCAACTTCTTGTCCTTTTTGAGCAGTTCCGTCATGGGTTTAGCAATCTTGGAAAACCCTTCAATAAAATGACGGTAATATCCCGCCAATCCGAGAAAACTCCGGATCTGCGTCACAGTCGTGGGCGGCACCCAATCCAGGACATCCTTTACTTTGCTCGGGTCCACAGCTATACCTTTGGCGGATAGTACATGATCGAGAAATCCAACTTGCTTGAGCCAAAATTCGCATTTACTGAATTTGGCGTATAGCTGTTGGTCGCGGAGTCGTTGCAGCACTGCTCGGAGGTGATCCTTGTGCTCTTCTTCACCCTTGGAGTAAATGAGGATGTCATCGATGAAGACTACCATGAATTTGTCGACGAAGTCCATGAATGCATTGTTCATCATATGCATGAAGAAAGCAGGGGCATTGGTGAGACCAAAGGACATCACAGTATATTCATAAAGACCGTACCGAGTAGTGAATGTGGTCTTAGGAATATCCTCCTTTTAAATCTTGAGCTGATGATATCCAGTCCGTAAATCAATTTTAGAGAATACCTTAGCCCCACTGAGCTGATCAAACAGATCATCAATCCTTGGTAGCGGATATTTTTTTTGATGGTGACCTCATTCAGCTGGCGGTAATCTACGCACATGCGGAGACTACCATCCTTTTTGTCCACGAAAATAGCAGGTGATCCCCATGGTGAAGAGCTGGGACGAATATAACCTTTCTGGAGCAATTCATCAAGCTGTTTCTTTAGCTCCACTAATTCTGATGAGAACATCCGGTGATACTTCTTGTATAACGGTGCAGTTCTGGGCACAAGATCTATTGCAAACTCCAGTTTCTGATCTGGTGGCATGACTACAAGTTCTTCTGGAAATACATCAGGGTACTCGCTGACCACAGGAATAATTTCCAATTCAGCCACAACCATGCAAACCAATTCTTGTTTGGGTATATTCTTGCGAGCATAGAATTTGGTAGACTGCCCATTCAGATTGGTCAAAGTGACTTCTTGGGTTGCATAGTTTATGCAAACTTGATATTTCGTCAGCCAATTCATACCCAATATAATATCCAACTTTTCAGACTCAATGAGGATCAGAGAGGTTGGAAAGTAGACTCCGTTCATATTGATTTCCAGATCACGGCAGACCCGATTGCTCTTGATTATATATCCCGGGGTTTGTACCAGCATGTTTTTGCCCAAAAGCGTGCAAGGAAAGTTGTTTTGGGCAGAAAATCTCCGAGAAATAAAAGAATGGGAAGCCCCAGAGTCAAATAAAATTATGGCATGTCCTTAACAGAAAACATACCAATGACGACTTCTGGCTTCTCTCGGGCTTCATCGGCGGAGATATGATGCACGTGCCCCATGAAGTTTTGCTGGGTTGGCCATGACTCCATAAAGTTGACTTGTGGTCACATAGGGAATTCATCATTTTGTTCTTGGGGCACCGTCTGGCATAATGTCCGTTCTGCCCACAATTGAAGCAAGAATTATTGCGCTGACGGTTCCTCATGTGTTGGGTTGGTCACGACATTCTTGACTTGAGTGGTGGTCTTGTTACCATTCTGCTGCCAATTTGGCTTATATTCCACCTGAGTCTGCTGCCAGATACGAGCCTTTTGCATGGGTTGCCCATCCTTCTTTGGCTCAAACTTACGCTTGTTGTCGTTGTTAATAGGACTATTATCTGTTATAAGCTTGTGCTCCCATTCAACAATGAAAGCCTTGTTCACTAGAGTTTGGAAATCGGGGAAATCAAGCATACTGAGAGTACACCTGAGTTGCGGATTTAGGCCTCCAAGAAATCTGTCAATCTTCCTTCCTTCGGTGGCCACATCATAAAGAGAGTAACGGGCCAGATGATTGAATTTTTGCAAATATTCTGCCACAGACTGATTTCCTTGGACGAGTGCGAGAAATTCATGTTGCTTGGTCTTCATAACTCCTGCAGGGATATGATATTTTCAGAACTGGTCTTTGAACCTTTCCCAAGTGATTTCCTCATCAACCGGCCACATGGCTTTTGTATTTTACCACCATATGGCAGCTGCGCCTTCAAGATAATGAGTTGCAAATGGAACTTTATCATTTTCTTCAGTACGAGCAGTCTCAAGCTTTTTCTCAATGGTGTGCAACCAATCGTCTGCATCCAATGGGTCAACAATCTGACTGAAACTGGGTGGCTTGGTCCTTTGAAAATCTGACAGCTTTGAGTGATGACCATTCTGATTTCCATTCTGTCCAACCATAGCTTGCACACTTCTTAATTTTCCAATCATATTATTGTTCCTTCTTTCCTCAAACATAGGCAGAATTTGCTCGGTGGAGGGTGGATTTGGCGGTGGAGGTGGTGGCGGAACGTACGGTTCGGGAGAATGTCCTGCCTATCGTGCGGAACGATGAACAGGGGTTCCCTCACGAACGTTGCTACTGCTGCCTCCCCGCGTCATCCTATTGTGGATTTTTCCCAAGACAACGTAATCGAGATGAGAAACATCCAAGAATAAAATTGGGGAAAAGCCAGCGACAAATCCCGGAAGAAAACAAAAGAGCGAAGAAAATACGGTGAATAAAGTCTCAACATAATTATACATAGACTCATACATGAAAGATAAACAACATGACTGGTTCAACTACTCTCATACATGCAACAAAACATCATGACTTGTACGACTATGTCTGTACATCATCCAGACAACTGTGAATACTCAAAGATACTACTGCTCTGCTGGTGTTGCGGCGTCCTCCCCTAAAGTGTTCTCGGATCCCGAACTGACGTGGTTAACGGAAACCTCCGTGTTAAAGGTAATATGACACGCTGCCTCGAGGGCTCTCCGTCAGGGGCAGGGGTAGGATGAAGCATCGGGGCTACAGGAGTAGCGAGAAGTGAGACCCACTCGGCAGGAGTATGGAGAGGGTTCACGGCCGAGATGCCCGTGCTACTAGGAGGAGTAACCGGCGAAATAGGGGAGCTAGAGCTGACGGGAATATAAGGGGTAAATCCCAAAGAAGATGGTGTAGTGGAGGATCTAGAAGTGACTAAAGTAGCGGCTAAAGCAGTATGGGCACGAGTCAGCTCTCGAGCCAGCTCGTGGATCATGAGATAGCTAGCAGTGACATAACGAGCAAGGTGGATAGCAACACTATCAGACTCCGGATCAATGAGAGGGAAACGGACACGACTGTTGTCGTGTAGAGATCGGTAGTAATAGAAACCTAGGTGGTTCTGCATTCGGACCTCGTTGTAGTGAAGCTCGACAAGGACCTCGAATGCAGCAAACTGGACAGCCTGAGAAGCGGTGGAGGCGTAATCGCTCCAAGAAGTACTAGTGTAAGAGTTGGAATCGGAACTAGTGCGCAGAGTGACCACTGTGTGATACTCATACACGGAATCAGCTAGATGCTCCCGATACACACGATAGACTGGGTCGTCTCCGAGAGGGTACAGCCGACGCCACATGTTGCGAAGGAGGTGCAGTGACGTGTACGGCATCAGCTGCAACTGGCACGGATATGGCACCGGAGCCATCTACACCCACAACCATTAGCAGGTTAGCATAAAAAAATATAAACCATATCCATGCAATGCAACAATTAGCACAAATTACTACCAGCACTCAACTTAAACGCGTATCTAACGTCCAGTTAACATGTCGCAGTCTAGCGTGGCCTACAGTCAGCGCGGCTCTGATACCAACCGTTGTGGCACCCCGGCTCAGAGCGACTGGTTTACCATGCATTGCCAGGCCATAGACCATGTCTTCTGGCAACACACAACATCTTGGTACAGAAAACAACCGCTTTATTGATGCTAGCGGAACAGAGTTTATATTACAACAGATGTCGAGACCAAGCGGCACACCCGGTGTGGCTGAACAATATGTACATTATTTACTGAACATAAAGGTGCCTCAATCAGGACAACTACGTGGCAGTGGAATAACGTCGTAGAGGGAGCTCCATATCACAGGGACACTGATGTGGACACGATCTAGACTCGAGCAGCGCTCCTCTCCAATGAGACTTTCCTGAAATCTAGCATGACACGCCAGGTCAGTACATTGAATGTACTTGCAAGCTCACAACAGGCATAATCATAATGGCAAACAATATCATGATACTTAACCAAGTATTAATAATGCAACACTACATGTCAAACATGCTGTGATCATGCTTGAACGTCCCTCGGGACAACTTACCAACCATGATCATTCCCGGATCATAGACAAACCACCAACATGGTCTTAACAAGAGTAACTCGTGATCCTTATGGCGATCACAACTACGACCAATATCTGGTCCCGAATATCTCGATGGCCTTTCTGCCATCCTCAATAATGCAAAGTTCATAGCTTAGTGTGCAAATTTTATTAAACGTTGACTCATGGTGGGACCTACTACGAGCTGTCCGTGACCGTGGACTCGGCTATCGATAGATTATACACTCTGCAGAGGTAGCACACTGTACCCACACCATGGAACCCATGGCCTCGCACTCACATTCGGCTGGACCAACGGCATTCCGACAAAACCCTTCCATTGCCATGACACTCTCCCGACCACTCCGACCCAATCCCCAATGGGCTAGTCCTGGGTGGCCCCGTGTCTACCAAAGACACACCGACCACCGTCTTGGCCAAAACAATCCCACTCGGGGACCCGGTACCATAATCTCAACAACGGGCACACAAGGTTATGCCTGCTTACCGGGCCAGGGTGAGCACGGCACAACCTTCCCTAGTTGGAGGCACCGACCAAAGGCAATGTCAATGGACCGAATGACCGAATCAAGGCCTTCCCAGAAAGGCAAATGTGGCTGCACTGGGAAAACTCGATTCAGCGGCACCATGACCTAGTCAACATTATATTCAAGTTGAGTTATAATCAGGTTCAACTTAAGATGAAAATGACCGGTGCCATTGCATGCCATGAAATGCAAAACTACACATGCATCACTTAATATTGAAAAAAGACCGATTGTCATCCGTATACACACTAAGCATAAACATCAACAACTCATATTAGTTTGCTGATCAATATAACTCAGATATTTACCATAATATTTTGTATCAAGTTTTAAAATTTTATCATGCAAGAAGGTAACTCCGATTAATTTCTCATGTGAATAATGAAGATTTTCCCACAAACAATTCCTAATTTCTTTCCCATCCAAGTTAGGTTCAAACATTCTGCAAGTCAAGTAAAATGACTAAACAAGTACTTAACAGAATATTTTCTTAGCAAATTTTTATCATTTTATTTAAGGCAAGAGAATAATTTTAAATAATTACTAACATGCATAACAAAATCACTACTATCATCCCCACAAATAAATCTTAACTTGGCTCTCCCAACTAAACTAATTTCAACATTCTGTAAATCAAGCATAATAACTCACAAACATTTAACCGAATAAAAATAACACCATAGTTATTTAAACGCATGCATTAATCATTTAATTCAAGTAAGAAAATCACAAATATTGAAATGACACCATGAAAATGGTGGTGTGGCTTGCCTTAGTGCAGATGAGGTTCACAAGCCTTCTAGTGATCCTCAAGACAAGCCTCACCTTCTGAAAATAAATTTAAACACAAAAAGCAAATATCAAGAACACTTCTGAAAATCACCAAAAATTCTAAACAGCTCACTAAAATCTCATATTTGGTGAGCTGCTAGATTTCTTTTCAAAGAACACAATGCAAAAAGAATCAATTCATTTGGACTTATGGTTGAAGAGTTATAACTGTTTGAAGCTCTCTGGAATTTAAATGATTTTGAATTTAAATAAACAGCTGAGGGGGGTGACGTCGAAGGCGTAAAACCTCAGGGCGCCACCACTCATACCGCTTCGCGCGCGTACAGAGTGGCTGACTAGCGGGTCCCGCTAGTCAGGTGGGGGAAGGGGGAGAAGGAAACAGAGGAGGCCGCGGCTTCGCCGGAGCTCTCGCCGGCGACGAGGGCTTCTTGGTAAAAACAAGAGGGAGGGATTTAGAGAGGGGACGGTGGTGCACCTGCCCATACCCGCAGCGTGGCTAGGGGTGGTCGGACGGCGTTGGAATCAAGCTCGCAAGCGGAGGCAGAACACGGTGGTTGCCAGAGTTGAGGAAGACGGCAAACGGAGGCCACTCCAGGGGCTCCAAGCGGGCAAGACAGCCTCACCGGAGAGAGGCGGAGGCCCTGGAGGGGTTGCCCAGGCCTGGGAGGGGCTGGAGCTACCGAGGCGACCAGAGGGGATCGCCAGCAAGCTCGAGCACGGGGACGGCGGCCCGAGGCCTGCCCGGCTGGGCTCCAGCTTCTTACGTGATTGTGGAGTGTGTGGGAGTGTTGGATGGTGCTCGAGGAGGCTGGGGGTGGCTCCATTTATAGGCGAGCGGCGAGGGGGTTTCGAGCTCCACCGGTGGACACCTGTCCACGGCGCCTGACGACGAGCGGCGTCAGTGAGAGGGGGAGAAGGCGTCGCAGGTCACGCGGCAACTGTGGGCGGACGGAGACGAGCACATGATCAAGGGGAAGGCGACGAGCACAGTGCACTCTGCACTGCTGGGCTGGCCGGACCTTGCCCGTGCTTGCTGCGGCGAGCTCTGGCATCGGCGAGCGCCAGAGGGAGGTTAATGGCATTGAGACGAAGATGGTGGCGCGGTTTGGCATGCTCGGGCAGGCGAGGGAAGCGAGCACGCGCGAACAGAGCGCTCGACGGCACTCGGAGCGCGTCGACACGCATGCCAACACCCCTGGACGAACGTGGTCATCGCGTGAACTATGACATCGGGCCGATCTAAGCATAACGTTCATGTCTGGCATGCTGTTCGTGGTAGTTTTGAGTGTTACCACGATTTGGTTTGGATCCAGGTGAGGTAGAGAGGTTTTTACAAGCCATGTATGTTTCTGATCAGTATCTTTGAACAGTTACTGTGGTCAAATGGCTGGGAGTTAGAGGTTGTGCTTTGGAGGCTAGTCATGACTTACTAAGGTAAAGATGCACAAGAAAGTTCAGGTCAAAAGGGGCAAGTAAAATTGTAGTTGTTGTAGAAACCACCATTTCTGTCCAAAACAGAAAATATTTTCTGAAGCAAAAATATTCCAAAAAGTGATGAAATATTTTTGCTCAGGGAGGTGCCCTAGGGTTCACAGAATATTTGTGAATTATCTCAGATTTTTCCGAGCCATAAAAATTGGGGTTTCTTTGAAGCAAACTGATCTGGCTAGGGTTTTTGAGAGAAAATGAATATTTTTCATTTAATAAAAATATTCCAAAGATTATTTTTGGGGTGGATCAGAAGAGAAATGATGATTTAGGAGGGAAGTGGAGCACTTGGGTGAAAGCCAAGGATGCCTAAGTGTTTAAGTCCATATGAAAAGATTCAAGAACTCCAAGTTTCAGAAAATTTTCAAATGAAGATCAATCAAATAAGAGAGGGCAAAAACCAGGCTGTCACAACCGGGTAGTGAACGCGGTCTTAGGAATATCTTACTTTTTAATCTTGAGTAGGTGGTATCCTGTCCTTAAATCAATCTTGGTAAATACCTTTGCGTCGCTGAGTTGATCAAACAGATCATCGATCTTGGGCAGCGGATATTTGTTTTTCATGGTGACATCATTCAGCTGACGGTAATCCACACACATACGGAGACTACCATCTTTCTTATCCACGAATATAGCAAGTGATCCCCATGGTGAAGAGCTGGGACGGATATATCCTTTCTGGAGCATCTCGTCAAGCTGTTTCTTTAGCTCCACTAATTCTGACGAAGGCATTCGATAATACTTCTTCTATAACGGTGCGGTCTCGGGCACAAGATCTATTGCAAACTCTAGCTCTCGATTCAGCGGCATGCCTATCAGTTCTTCTGGGAATACATCGGGAAACTCGCTGACCACAGGAATTAATTCCAATTCACTAGCCAAATCGGTGAAGACCATTTCTTTCTTGGGTATGCTCCTGCGGGCATAGAATTTTGTAGTCTGCCCCTCTTGACTTGTCAAAGTGAGTTCTCGGGTCACGAAATTAATGCATACCTGATATTGGGTTAACCAATTCATCCCCAAAATAATGTCCAACTTGACGGACTCAATGACTATCAAGGAAGTTGGAAAACAGACTCTGTTGATATTAATTTCCAGATTACAACAGACTAGATTGCTTCTGAGCAATGATCCCGGGGATTGTACCAGCATATTCTTGCTCAAAACTGAACAAGGAAATTTGTTTTGGGCAACAAAACTCCGCAAAATAAAAGAGTGGGAAGCCCCAGAGTCGAATAAAATAATGGCAGGTATGCTATTAACAGAAAACATACCAATGACGACCTCGGGGTTCTCTTGGGCTTCGTCTGTGGAGAGGTGATGAACTTTCCCAGTGATGTTTTGCTGGACAGGATATGACTCCATAAAGTTGACTTGAGGCCTGAATGGAGGATTAGTCTTGTCGTTCTTGGGACACTGTCTGGCATAATGTTCGGTTTGCCCACAGCTGAAACATAATTGTTGCACTGGCACTCTTCTCGCACCGGGTTGGTCACGACATTCTTGACTTGAGTAGTGGTTTTGTTAACATTCTGCTACAAATTGGGCTTGTACTCTACCTGAGTATGCTGCCAAGTACGAGCCTTTTGCACTGGCTGCACTTCCTTCCTTGGCTCGAACTTGCGCTTGTGATCATTATTTGCAGACTTATTGTCATGTATAAGCTTGTGCTCCCTTTCAGTAATGAGGGCGTTGTCTACCAGATTTTGGAAATCCGGGAAGTCAAACATACTGAGGGTGCATCGGAGATGCTGGTTTAATCCCCCAAGAAACCTGCCAATCTTTCTTTCTTCGGTGGCCACATCATAAAGAGAGTAACGGGCCAAATGATTGAATTTATGCAAATACTCACTCACAGACTGACTTCCATGGAGGAGCTCGAGGAATTCACGCTGCTTGATCTTCATAATTCCAGTTGGAATATGGTATTTATGAAAGTGATCCTTGAATTTTGTGCAGGTGATTTCTTCATCAGCAGGTCACATGGCTTTTGCATTTTCCCACCATATGGCGGCGGTGCCTTCAAGATAATGAGTTGCAAACGGAACCTTGTCATCCTCTTCATTACGAGCAATATCAAGCTTGTTCTCAATAGTTCGTAACCAGTCACCTACGTCCAAGGGATCAATAACCTGACTGAAACTGGAAGGCTTGGTTCTCTGAAAATCTGACAGCTTGGAGTGATGACCGTTCTAATTTCCATTCTGTCCAACCATAGCTTGCACACTCCTTAATATTTCAATTAGATCATTATTTCTCCTTTCCTCAAACATACGCAAAATTTGCTCGGTGGAGGGCGGATTTGGCGGTGGTGGAACGTACGGCTCGGGGGAGTGTCCTGCCTGTCGTGCGGAGCAGCGAATAGGGACATCCTCACAAGCGGCACTACTGCCACCTCCACGCGTCATCCTATTGTTTGTTTTTTCAAAGACAACACATCCGGGATGAGCAACATCCAAAAATATAGTGGAGAAAAGCCAGTGACAAAACCCGAAAGAAAACGAAATACGAACGAAGCACAGCGAATAAAAGAAAGTTCCAACATAATTATACAAAGACTCGTACCTAAAAGATAAATGACATGATAAGTTCGACTACTCTCATACATAGAACTGAACATCATGACTCATACGACTACATCCATACATCAACCTGACAACTGCGGATACTCGAGTGCTCTAAAGCTCTGCTGGTGCTGCCCGGGTCCTCTCTTGAAGCGGACTCAGATCCTGAACTGAAGATGTTAACCGAAACCTCTGGGTTAAAGGTAACACGACAATGCTGCCTCGAGGGCTCTCCCTTCGGAGCAGGTGCAGGATGAGGCTGGGGCATCGGGGCTACTGGGGTAGGGAGAAGGGAAACCCACTCAACAGGAGCAATGAGAGGATTCACGGTCGACGTTCCCGAGCTGCTCGGAGGAGTAACCGGTGAAATAGGTGAACTAGAACTGGAGGGAATATAAGGAGTAAATCCCGTAGACGATGGATTAGTGAAAGCTCTAGTAGCGGCTAAAGCAGTGCGATCATGAGTCAGCTCTCGAGCCAACTCATGAATCATAAGATAGCTAGCAGTGATATAACGGGAAAGGTGGCTAGCAGTACTATCAGACTCCGGATCAATGATAGGAAAATGGACACGACCATTGTCATGCAGGAGGGATAGTAGTGGAAACCTGGATAGTACTGCATTCAGACCTCATTATAACGCAGCTCGATGAGGACCTCAAATGCAGCAAACTAGACAACCTGAGAAGCGGTAGAAGTGAAACCGCTCCTGGAGGTACGAATATAAATGCTGGAAGATGAACTGGTGAGCAGAGTGACCACTGCGTGATACTCATACACTGAGTCTGCTAGACGCTCCCGGTACACATGATAGATTGGGTCGTCACCGAGGGGGCACATCCGATGCCACACGTTATGGACGAGATGCGGCGACATGTATGGCATCAGCTGCAACTGGCACGGATACGGCACCGGAGCCATATACACCCACAACCATTAGTAGGTTAGAATAAAAATAAACGAGCACATGAAATTCAACAACAAGCTACAATCACTACTGGCACTCAACTTATACCCTGACTAACGTCCAGTTAACACGTTGGCAGCCTAGCGTGTCCTACAGTCAGCACGGCTCTGATACCAAGCATTGTGGCATCACGGCTCAGAGCAACTGGTTTACCTTGCATTGCCAGCCCAAAGATCTTGTCTTATGGCAATACCCAACATCTTGGTACAGAAAGCAACCGTTTATTGATGCTAGCGGAACACAGTTCATATTACAACAAGTTGCAAGGCCAAGCGGCAGACACGGTGCAACTGAACAATATGTACATTATTTAGTGAACATAAAGGGGCCTTGATCATGACAACTACGCAGCAACAGAACAACGACGAAGCGGGACTCCATAGCACAGGGACACCGATGTGGACACGATCTAGACTCGGACAGCACTCCTTTCCAATGAGACTTTCCGGAAAGCTGGCATGACATGCCAGGTCAGTACATTGAATGTATTTCCAAGCTCATAACAAGCATAAACATAATGACAAACAATATCATGATAATTAACCAATTGAATCATTAATGCAAAATCATACTTGGGACGTAGTGATCATGATCTCGTGACTTAAGTCCCTTGGACTTGCTTACCAAACGGTGATCCCTCTTGGACCACAAACTGACCAACATCTTGGTCTTTAATCGGGTTACCTCGTAACCAAATAGTGATCGTACTCGGATCACAAACTGACCAACAACTTGGCCTCCAGCATGAAGATGATTTCTCAACCATCCTCTCTCCAACAGTGCAAGGTTATTATCTTAGTGTGCAAAATTATTTAAACATTGATCCATGGTGTGACCTACATTCGAGCTTGTCCGTAACCGTGGACTCGGCTATCGATAGTTTTAATACACTCTGAAGAGGTAGCACACTGTACCCACACCACGGAACTCATGGCCTCGCACTCCCATTCGGGAGGACCAACGGCATTCCGACAAAACCCCTCCATTGCCATGACACTCTCCCGGCCACACCGACCCACTCCCCACTAGGCTAAGTCATGGGTGGCCCCGTGCCTACCAAATACACCAACGGCCACCGTCGTGGCAAAACATAAACGGTTGAAAGTGCAACTATCCCTGGGTGATTTTGGTAATTCCTAACAACATATAGCCCATTGAGCTAATGCTATTTCAAGATAAATATTTCAGGAAAGCTCAATGTTTGGCATGGCATGGATTAGAAAGTGGACCCCTCAAAATACTAAGAACACATGTTGGCTCAAGCTCAAGACTCTACATTTTACTTTTAGTGATCCAATATCACATTGAGTCCATAGGAAAAGCCAATACTATTAAAAGGGGATGAGGTGTTGCTTAATGAGTTACTTGCTCAAAATGCTTAGTGATATGCTCGAAAACCCTCAACTACTTTCTCATATCCACATATGTCCCAAACCAAAAGTCAAACTCGGCCCCACCGGAATTTCCTACCCAGCGCCACCGAGTTCACTTGACATAGCCACTGCCACAAACCCTAGTCGTTTCGGTCTCACCGGTAGGGATCTCGGTCTCACCGAGATGGGATTGCAACCTCTCTATTTCCCTTCGTAACGTTTCGGTCCAACCGAGATGAGCGATCGGTCCCATCGAGATTGCAATGCAAACTCTCTGTTTCCCCTTTGTAACGTTTCGGTCTAACCGAGATGGGCGAATTGGTCCCACCGAGTTTGCCTGACCAACTCTCTGTTTTCCTATTACCAAAATCGGTCCCACCGAGTTTGTGTAATCGGTCTCACCGAGATTACATTATGCCCTAACCCTAATGGAATCGGTCCCACCGAGTTGACATGTCGGTCCCACCGAAAATCCTAACGTTCAAATTTTGAACTAAATCGGTCTGACCGAGTTTCATGATTCGATTCCACCGAGTTCGATGATTTGTGTGTAACGGTTAGATTTTTTGTGGAGGCTATATATACCCCTCCACCCACTCTTCATTCGTGGAGAGAGCCATCAGAACATGCCTACACTTCCAACATACATTTTCTGAGAGAGAACCACCTACACTTGTGTTGAGGTCAAGATATTCCATTCCAACCACATAAATCTTGATCTCTAGCCTTCCCCAAGTTGCTTTCCACTCAAACCCTCTTTCCACCAAATCCAATCCTATGAGAGAGAGCTGAGTGTTGGGGAGACTATCATTTGAAGCACAAGAGCAAGGAGTTCATCATCAACACACCATCTATTACCTTTTGGAGGTGGTGTCTCCTAGATTGGTTAGGTGTCACTTGGGAGCCTCTGTCAAGATTGTGGAGTTGAACTAATGAGTTTGTACGGGCAAGGAGATCGCCTACTTCGTGAAGATCTACCCTAGTGAGGCAAGTCCTTCATGGGTGATGGCCATGCTGGGATAGACAAGGTCGCTTCTTCGTGGGCCCTTCGTGGGTGGAGCCCTCCGTGGACTCGCGCAACCGTTACCCTTCGTGGGTTGATGTCTCCATCAACGTGGACATACGATAGCACCACCTATCGGAACCACGCCAAAAATCTCCGTGTCTACATTGCGTTTGCTCCATCCAAACTCCTCCCTTTATCTTCATATGCAATTGTTTTTCATTCCGCTGCTATACTCTTAGAATTGCATGTGTAGGTTGATTACTTGACTTGTGCTAAGTTGTTAAACTCTGCCAAGAATTAAAATTGGTAAAAGGCTAGATTTTTATTTGGTCAAGTAGTCTAATCCCCCCCCCCCGGCTCTAGACATACTTTCGATCCTACAAGTGGTATCAGAGATTTGGTCTCCATTTGCTTTGATTTCCATAGCTTTTGGAGATCATAGCCTTGGTTTCACAACCTAGGGGAGTATGGCGTCTCACGGGTGAGATTTTGGAAATTTCTTTAAACTCCTCAGCCCGCGCGTGTGTCCTGCTCTGCCTCCTCGGGTCTCTGGAGTGTCTCCTCGCCGCCAGCTACCTCCCGCCACCGGTTTCCATCGCCGCCAACAGAAATCTACTCCGGCGTTGTCGCCATAGCGAATCCACGCCGAACTAGGGTATGGGTTCGTCCTTTGTGATATTCTTTTACCTCTGATTCATAGCACATTGTTTTTGCCATGATCCTTACCACATATGAAAACACTCTATCCACTGGAAACATCATTTAGGTTAGATTTGATTTGAAAATTTAGGGTTAGGTCTCCGCCGACCTCATCTCGGACCGACCGAGTTGTAGAAATTGGTCTCACCGATTTGTCTTAGGCCATAGCACTTGCAATTTTCGGTCTAACTGAAAACTGTAAATCGGTGTGATCGAGTTCGATTCTCTGTGAAACCCTAGCAGTCTCGGTGCCACCGAAATGTGACTCGGTCTGACCGAGTTCACTAGTTTAGGTTCCAAAAGCTGCTTCAGTATCACCGAGTTTACAAATCGGTAGCTCCAAAATGCTTTCTGTGGAGAACTAAAACTAATTTTTTAAGTTGTCTGTTTTTGCAAAAACTCTGCACTTCGTGATGCTCATCCACTCTATCTCATCTACATTTATTCACAGGGTCTGCTGTCAACTAGTTTGCAAAGATGCCTAACCATAGTGATAGTCAGAACAAGTCTGAGGATCATGTGCAGCTGAGTGAGGGTTCAGATCCCTCGAGCACTTCTGATGATGGCAGCAGGAGCACTCCGAGCAACTTGCCAAAGGCAGCCACAAGATTTAGGAAGAAGAGAACCTCTGAATTTGAGGATGAGGATTATGTTGCCACTGAGGAGGAAGTAAGCTCCAAAAAGAAGGTGCTGAAAAAGGAGTATGGCACAGCTGCTACAGTTAAGCCAGGCATGAATAGGAAGGCTCCAGCAAAGAGAATTCCTTTGTCTAAGCCCAGAACCTCTACTCAAGAGACAATGGAGTTCACTCTTGAACCCAAAGAAGCTGGAGAGGGAAAGAAGAGAAAGGAAAGAGAGAAGAAGACCATTGCTAGAGTAATTGGCAAGCCGTCCATGATGAAAGATCCCTCTGAAGATGATGAAGAAGAAGAGGATGCTCCAGCACCCAAAGCTCAGCTTATGGGACATGCTATAAAGTCAGGGGCTACAACATCCAAGCCCAAAGCTGCCCCCAAAGCTCAAGCTCAGAAGCCTCCTAAGCCCAAGAGGAACACCAAAAGTATACCTGTTGAAGAAAAGAATAAGGCCCGAGTGCGTGAAGCTGAAGAAGAAGATGATGAGTCTCTTATTTTGATAAAATTGAAGCCCAAGATTCCAGACCACAATGATGCTCATCCAGTCGCTGAGAACATGCACATTAGAAAAGATTCAGGACTGAGATTGTGGAGACAGTCTGATCCCTATGCTGTGAGGAGAAGGACTGCAGTTGACTACAGGTTTCACACAAAGGAACAACATGACTTATATGAAACTATTCTGCTTGACAAGAAGCCCATTGTGTGTGACATGAGATGGGTTCATTGGGAATTCATCCAGGAGAATGAAGATCACTTCCCAGGAGTTTATGATATCTTCAAAGCATGTGGAGTAGATGAGTATGTTGGGCAGAGCTCACAAAATGGAATGATGAGATAATCATGAAGTCTTACTCCACTGCTCACTTTTACCCATATGGGAAGATCATATGGATGTCAGAAGGTACTAGGTACCAATCCACAGTTGAAGAATGGGCAAAATTGATAAATGCCCCAGAAGAACATGAGGATGACTTGGATGTGTATGCCAAGAAGAAGAAGGACCACAACACTATGGCTAACATGTATAAGGAGATCCCAGATAAAGCTTTGGAGACTCACAAGCTTGGATATGTACATTTCTTGTTGTCTGGTCTGCCTACTATCAACTGGATCCTAAGGCACACTCTGCTACCCAAGTCAGGAGATCACAAGATGATCAGAGGGCACTCTATCAACCTGCTACAGCTTTTTGATGTCCCTCAGAAGTTGAAGGTCATGAGTCTGATTGTAGAGACAATCAAGAGCACTTCTGCTGACCAAAAGAAAAGCTGTGGGTATGCTCCACACATTCAGGAGCTCCTCAACTCCAAGATGGGCATAGGAACATACCTGTTGGATAAGGAGCATTTACCCCTGTATCCTGATTTTGAAGATAATACTGTTGTGATGAATGAGGCAGAACCATCATCAGTTCAAGCACACGGAGGAGAAGAGAGCCAAAGCAAAGGCTGAGAAAGCTACCGAGATGCCAAGTGTTGAAGAGGCATCTCGGGTTTTCCTGAAGAGCAAGCAAGATCAACTTGCATATCTGATCCAGTCTACACTAGGGATTGAGAAGGGCATGGCCACCCTGACTCCAAACCAGGAGAGCTTGCAGAAGATCGTAGAAACTAAATTTTATGATCTTGATCTGAAGGTAACTGAGATTCCAACAGCAGTTGAGCAGCTCCAGGAAGAAGCAGAGGAGAAGAGAGGCAAGGCAAGGAAACCACAGATGCAGTTCAACGAGTTCCTAGAGGACAATGGTCTGTTGCCATGCCAGTGACAGATTCTAGAGCTACAACATCAGCACCAGCAGCTACAGCTCCAGTACCACCTCCAGCAGCCACTCCACCAGCTCCAACTACATCATTGGAGGCCTTTGTCCTTGGATTTCTCTCTACACCACCTCCCGAAGAACAAGCTTGAGAGACGCATAGCACTATGCATATTTGAACTTTTTGGTAACTTGTTGCCAAAGAGGGAGAAATACGTATAGATCATAGGCTTCGAGAGAGCTTTGTTTCTTTGCCTTTGGTTGAACTTTTTATTGTGTGAGAGACTTTATATCCTTATGTGAGATACTTTTGTGATCATGTATTTGATCATTTGCTACCTTAATGCTTGCTTAGATGATACTATCTTTTATATCCATATATGATCATTCACTTGCTTGGTGATGAGTGCATGCTTTTAATTTCTATCATTTTGAGAGCTCAACCAAGATGTATGTGACATGGAAGAGTAACCCATGATCCTAATCGATTATGCATTTGCATTCAAAAGCAAATTTTAAATAATGCACAAATTTAGGGGGAGCTCTTGCTTATCACATACTTCTCAAAGCGACGATGTTTTTCAATCTTATTATCAGTTGACGAAGTTTTGATCTATATGTTGTCATCAATTACCAAAAAGGGCGAGATTGAAAGTGCAACTATCCCTGGGTGGTTTTGGTAATTCCTAACAACATATAGCCCATTGAGCTAATGCTATTTCAAGATAAATATTTCAGGAAAGCTCAATGTTTGGCATGGCATGGATTAGAAAGTGGACCCCACAAATACTAAGAACACATGTTGGCTCAAGCTCAAGACTCTACATTTTACTTTTACTGATCCAAGATCACATTGAGTCCATAGGAAAAGCCAATACTATTAAAAGGGGATGAGGTGTTGCTTAACGAGTTACTTGCTCAAAATGCTTAGTGATATTATCCAAAACCCTCAACTACTTTCTCATATCCACATATGTCCCAAACCAAAAGTCAAACTTGGCCCCACCGAAATTTCCTACCCGGCGCCACCGAGTTCACTTGACATTGCCACTGCCACAAAACCTAGTCGTTTCGGTCTCACCAATAGTGTCGGCGTCCTGGGAACGGGGGTCCCCAGATTTGCCTGCCTGCGGCCCACGGTGTGGCTAGGCTGGCAGGTCTATATGGCCCATCTTCACCAACAAGGCATTCAAGACCCTCGCGAGGGGCCAAGCCTCGCGAGGCGGACGATGCAAGACCTCCTCAGGAGCACCCTCGCCAGGCAGGCTCGCGAGGGGCAGAGAGATCAAGGCAAGGCAAACCTCGCGGGGTCATCATGACGTGAGCCATGACGATTGAGACCAGGCGGGCGCCAGGCGGGCGCCAGCACGCGCAGTGTCCTTGTTACCTCTTTGGTTCCAAGGGGGCAAGCACAGGCGCGGAGTACCGAGGCATCAGGAAAAGGTTTCCATATTGGTGCAACGAGACCAAGACCAGAAGGACGTCAGAACGGAGGTCACCATGGAGCCTGTAACACCCCGGATGTAATTTACCTTATATGTATTCCAACTCTTGCCGTTTCCGGCGCTAAGTTATTTTATTTTCCTCGGGTTCGGGTTTTTGTCTCCGTGTGTTGTTGCCTTTGTCATGCATCTCATCATGTGTATTGCATTTGCATACGTGTTCGTCTCATGCATCCGAGCATTTTCCCCGTTGTCCGTTTTGCATTCTGGCGCTCCTATCTCCTCTAGTGTCCCTTTCTACCTCTTTTTGTGTGTGGGAGTTAAACATTTCCGGATTGGACCGAGACTTGCCATGCAGCCTTGGTTTACCACCGGTAGACCATCTATCAAGTTTCATGCCATTTGGACTTCGTTTGATACTCCAACGGTTAACCGAGGTACCAAAAAGGCTCGTTTGTGTTGCAGCCCAACACCCCTCCAATTTGTCCCAAAACCCACCTAAACCCTCTCCATCATCTCGGTTGTTCGACCACGATCACATGGCCGAAAACCGCACTCCATTTGGAGCTTCCTAGCTCCTCCTACCTATAAAACTAGACCTCCCCCCGAAATTTCGGGTCAAAACACCCCTAACCCTATAGCCTCTTCCTCCTCCAGCCGCCGGAAGCATCCGGATCGGACCGGACACGTCCGCCCGCCGCCGCCCGACCTACCACGAGCCGCCACGTGGAGCCTCCGCGCCCCACTTCGCCGAAGCCTGCTGGGGCCCGGGGCAGGCCCTCCCGGCCCGTTCTTCTCCGCCGCCTCACGCCCGCGCCCTGCCGCCATCCTCCTCCGCGCTGCCGCCAAGCGCGCCGGCCGCCGCCGCCTCCGCCGCGGATCGGCCACTCCGGCTACCACCTCCCTCACCAACCGCCGCCCGCGCCGGCGAGTGCCGCCGCACCTGGCAGACGCCTAGCTCCTCGCCGCGCCGCCCGGGACCGCCATCTCCGCCGTGCCTCCTCACCCCGGCGACCTCCCCTCCGGCAAGTCCGGCCACCGTCGCCCCTTTTCCGGCGAAGAACTTTGGCGACGACCTCCTGCTACAGTAACCGCACGCTGGATCTGGATCTGAGGAAACTCTCGGTTGACTTTTTCATCCCCGAACCCTAATTTTTTTGCAAAATTTGGCATGCCGTAACTCTCTCATCATAGATCCAATTTGCGCGTGTAGCACATCAAAATGTTCGTCTTGACGAGTACATCATTTCATCTCATTGCATCATTTTAATTTGAGCTCATCTTGATGCCCAAAATGCTGTTGGAAGAGGGCTATGTGATAAAATTTTCAGATCTGTTGCATCAAATAGCTATTTGTCATTTTGCCATGTTTAATGTGTGCATGATATGCTCCTGAGCTCTACATGTGTTTTGTCATATGCCATGCCATCTTTACAGAGGTGCTTTCCATGTATGTTTTTGATATTTGTGGTGACTAGCACAAGCTTGCAAAGTAGCGTAATCGGTAATGCTGATTTCAGGGACTTCGAATTTCTCCAAGTCCTTATTCTGTTTTTGTCGTTATGCCATATGTTCATGTTCTTTCCTAGTGATACGTGCCTCTTTTGAGGATGATCAGTAAGGGTGTTTTGTTAACATTGTGGTGCTCTATCCATCCATGTCTTTGTTTGCAATTATGGAGCACCCTAGCTTGAGTCAATCAAGCTCTACTTTTGATATAAAGTGAATCCTGGCAGATTGTTGACATGATTAACGATTTTTCCGAGGATGTTGCTATTGATCCGTGCATGCTATGTTGTTGTTCTTGCCATGTCTAGCTTCTATTCCATGTATTCTTGATGGGTGTATGCTTAGTTTGTCATGCCATGCCATGTATCCGTACATGCCTACTCGTTAACTGATTTGCATGCTCCAGTTTTTCACTAAGTCTGAGATCTGTTTATGTTTTTGCCATGTTCACATGCTTGCAATTGTATTTTCTGATCCCTTTTGGCTCAAGGTCAATAAGGTACTTTTGTTAAGTTCTTTTAGTAGCTTCATGTCATGCCTTGATTTTACATGTTAAGTTCCTGTAGCTTGTAGTTTTCATGCTCTAAAGTGTGCTTCTTGATGATAAATTCCAGACTTGTGTTAATTTCACTAAGTCTGAAACCTGTTATCATTTGCACTTTTGTCATGCTTGTTTGAACCTGTTATTGGATGAATTAGCCGTAGCTAAGTGTTCATATTTTGTCAAGAATCATGAGTGGATCCCTGCCATGTATTTTGTTGTCATGTTTGAGTGATGTAGCATATTTATCTGGATGCATTTAGTTGGTCACTTGCTGATTATCGCAGACCGGTGCCATATTTGTTTTGCTTGCCATTTCCAAACCGTGCATCCGATTCTGGTGATCTTTATATCGATTTCAACCGAAATCACCTCACCTTTCCAGTGGCACTCTTGGATTTCCATGTTGATGCCAGGTTCAATCATTCCTTGTCAAATCTTGCATATGCATCACATACCGCATCCCGCATAGCATACCATGTTTGCATCATGATGTTTGAGCATTGCACGTGGTTGATTGTGTTCCATTTGCTTGTTGTTCTTGTTTGGGTACAGCCGGGAGACGAGTTCGTGAACGAGGAGCCCATTGAGTTCGCTTACGAGGATCAAGTCAACTCTGACAACTTTGCAGGCAAGATGATCATACCCTCGAAATCACTTCTATCTTTGCTTGCTAGATGCTCGCTCTTTTGCTATGCCTATGCTACGATACCTACCACTTGCTTATCATGCCTCCCAAATTGCCATGTCAAACCTCTAACCCACCATGTCCTAGTAAACCGTTGTTTGGCTATGTTACCACTTTGCTCAGCACCTCTTATAGCATTGCTAGTTGCAAGTGAAGATTGGAGATAGTTCCTTGTTGGAACTTTGTTTATTGTTGGGATATCACCATATTATCTTGTTTATCTTAATGCACCTATATACTTGGTAAAGGGTGGAAGGCTCGGCCTTTTGCCTAGTGTTCCACTCTTGCCGCCCTAGTTTCCATCATATCGGTGTTATGTTCCCGGATTTTGCGTTTCTTACGTGGTTGGGTTATAATGGGAACCCCTTGACAGTTCGCCTTGAATAAAACTCTTCCAGCAATGCCCAACATTGGTTTTACCATTCGCCACCTAGCCTTTTTCCCTTGGGTTTCACGGAGTCAAGGGTCATCTTTATTTTAACCCCCCGGGGCCAGTGCTTCTCTAAGTGTTGGTCCAACCGAGCGATGTCCGGGGCTACCAGGGGCAACTCTGGGCTGGCCTACCCGACGTTTGGCTCAACTGAGTGTGCCCTGAGAATGAGATATGTGCAGCTCCTATCGGGATTTGTCGGCACATTCGGGCAGTGTTGTTGGACTTGTTTTACCATTGTCGAGGATGTCTTCTATAACCGGGATGCCAAGTCTGATCGGAATGTCTCGGGAGAAGGAATATCCTTCGTTGACCGTGAGAGCTTGTGATGGGCTAAGTTGGGACTCCCCTGCAGGGATTTGAACTTTCGAAAGCCGTGCCCGCGGTTATGGGCAGATGGGAATTTGTTAATGTCCGGTTGTAGATAACATGAAACTTAACTTAATTAAAATGAATCAACCGCGTGTGTAACTATGATGGTCTCTTCTCGGCGGAGTCCGGGAAGTGAACACGATGTTGGAGTAATGTTTAACGTAGGTTGTTCTAGGATCACTTCTTGATCATAGTTGTTCGTCCATGCTTTGCCTTCTCTTCTCGCTCTCTTTTGTGAATAGGTTAGCCACCATATATGCTAGTCGCTTGCTGCAGCTCCACATCACACCTTGCCTTTCCTATAAGCTTAAATAGTCTTGATCGCGAGGGTGTGAGATTGCTGAGTCCCCGTGACTCATAGTTTACTTCCAAAACCAGATGCAGGGACCGATGATACCGTTCCAAACGATGCGCTTGAGCTCAAGTGGGAGTTCGATGAAGACTCTCGTCGTTACTACGTGTCTTTCATAGATGATCAGTCGTGGTGCCCAGTTGGGGCGATCGGGGACCGTGTCACATGTGGGGGTTGATCTTTATTTTGGTACCGTAGTCGGACCATGAGTGTATTGGATGATTGTAATGTTACTCATGTATTTGTGTGACGTGGCGAGTGTAAGACAACTATGTATCCTTTTCCCCTTCTCACTATTTACATGGGTTGTTGTGAAGATTACCTTACTTGCGACATTGCTTTCAATGCGGTTATGCCTCTAAGTCGTGCTTCGACACGTAGGAGATATAGCCGCATCGAGGGCGTTACAGAGCCCAAGACGGCGTCATCACCAGAGCCTTTGGCAGGTGAAGACCACTTTTGTCAGGATAGCTTGTACTAGTTGTCTCCCTTCGAATTTGGCCATTATGGGATCCCTTCCCGCTCAATATTTGGTGAGAGGACCGGGGCCTCTATAAATAGGACTAGCCACCACCAAGGGAGGCAACTGATTCAGACCCCGATCATCCCGAACCACAGAAGCTCACCACTCACCAGAACACCTCTCCTCAAGAGGCACTTTATCCCCCTGTAACTATTCTTCATCAGCCCAAGAGGCAATCCACCACACCACACTAGAGTAGGGTATTACACCACAATGATGGCCCAAACCGGTATAAATCTTGTGTCTTTCTGTGTTGTGAGTTCGTTGAGTTCATCTGCGTGATCTTAAAGAGCTAGGGCATGGATTGATAGGGAGGAAACGTTCATGCGCACCCCAGTGTTCGAACCTCAAGGGTTTGCCGGAACCCGTGATCCGACATTTGGCGCGCCAGGTAGGGGTGCGCCGTAGCTTCTCTTTTGTCGATCTTCCCTCCGACGACAGCGCGCTTCGCCCGCATGGCAGGCACCCTGCCGCCGACTCCAATGGCTAGCGTTGACGATGGGACTAGGGGCTCTGAGCCCTGGCCCCCGCCCTGCACCGTGTGCAGTGGCCGCCCAAGTTCAAGCCAGAGATACTGCCGCGCTACGACGGTGCGGCGGACCCGTCAGCTTTCCTGTTGGCGTAGAAGGAGGCCATCATCGTAGCCGGGGGAGACGACAAGGTCATGGCCAACTGGCTTCCCATGGCCCTCGCTGGCGAGCCGCGCTCCTGGCTGCTCAACCTTCCCGGGTCCATGGTGGCGTCTTGCGAGGAGCTCCGTGGCCTCTTCACTACGCGCTACGCTGTACCGGCGCACCACGCGGTCGCGGCCCTGCTAGGCGGCTCGCAGGCGCAACCCTCAGAGCGCCACATCAAGCCATTCCTCCGCTAGATCGGCGTCTCTTCCACGTGCTCGGGGGCTCCACCGGGCTGGGCCGCGCCCGAAGCCGACCTCACCTTCAGCTCAGAAGACCACCTCGTCACCACCACCGGCTCGGGCATGCTTCCGATGCTCTACACGCCCACCATCTGCAACGTGGGCGTCACCAAGACCCTCGTTGACGGCGGCGCAGGCCTCAACTTGCTCTCCATGGATGCCTTCAGCATGCTTCACGTGTCGCTCGAACGACTCAGCCTCAGCAAGCCTTTCTCAAGAGTTGATGGTGGCACTGCCCGCTCCCTGGGGCAGATCCGCCTTCCCGTCACCTTTGGCACACGCGACAACTACCGCACCGAGCTGTTCGACTTCGATATCGCCCGTATCGGCCTCCCATACAACGCCATCCTTGGGTACCCAGCCCTGGCGCAGTTCATGGCGGCGACTCATCTAGCCTACAATCTCATGAAAATTCCAGGGAGCAAGGGTGTCCTCACCATCAAAGGGGACACTAAGGAGGCCGTGACGGCGCTCAAACTTGCCTTCAGGACCGCTGTGGCGGCACAACCCATCGGCACCGGTACCCCCGAGGCCAAGGAGGCCGCGCCGACCAAGGAGGAAGCGGTTGTTCACCCAAGACAAGGCAGAGACAAAGTAGGTGCCGATCGACGAGGACGGCTCTTCAGGAGCCACCTTCACCATAGGTGCCGGCCTTAACCCCAACCAAGAGGAAGCATTGGTGAAGTTCTTGCGCGTGAACAAGGACATATTCGCATGGGAGCCCAATCAACTGGTGGGGGTCCCGAGGGAGGTAATTCAACACCACCTGAGGGTGTGCCCCAATGCGCACCCTGTGAAGCAGCGAGCAAGGCGGCAGTCCACGGAGAAGCAGGCCTTCATCGTCCAAGAGACCCGCAAGTTGGAGGCGGCGGGTGCCGTTCGTGAGGTCAGGTACCCCGAGTGGCTAGCGAACCCATTCGTGGTGCCGAAGAAAGGTGGGAAGGAGCGAATGTGTGTCGACTTCACCAACCTCAACAAGGCGTGCCCTCAGGATCCGTCCCCCCTCCCATGCATCGACCAGATCGTCGACTCCACCGCTGAGTGCGACCTACTGTGCTTCCTGGATGCATTCTCAGGGTATCACCAAATCAAGATGGCGGTGGAAGATGTAGAGAAGACAGCCTTCCTGACCCCATGTGGGGTGCACTGCTACACATGTATGCCCTTCGGACTGCGCAATGCGGGAGCGCCCTTTCAGTGGCTGATGCACATCACTTTAGGGCGACAACTCGGGAGGAACATGGAGGCCTACGTCGATGACATTGTGGTGAAATCTCGGGAGGCGAGAACCTTGATCCAAGACCTGGAGGAGATCTTCGAGAGCCTGCGCGAGGTGAACCTGCGGCTTAACCCGGAGAAATGTGTGTTCGGTGTTCCTTCCATATCAGGACCGGATTTTTAGGATATTAATTTCTCGGAAAGTGGCCCTTGTGCTCACCAGCCCCAGGATTACTGTTAGCTAATGAGTCACCAACTTGATACAGAAAACTCCAAGCAAAGTACATAATATGTAGTACAAGACCATTCTGGCCTATGGGTACAACAACTGGTTTCTAGTGGTTGATGGCGGAAGTGGTTTGCGGGTCATCGGTGGCCATGGGACTCCATTTCCGACAGGAACAACTGACCAGGATAACTCCTATCTTCGCGAGGCTGCTATCACCATTGCGTAGGTTCCGGGGCTATCATCACAACGCTCCTCTCCACGCAAGAAATCTGGCCAACACAATAGCCAGGGACAAGCGAGTGAGTACTTTGAATGTACTTGCAAACATTAAGAACATAGGTATAATATAGCCACTGATAATCTTGTTTTGAAATATTCTATGATCACTTCGTCAGTTATGAAATAAGGTTCATGATGCACGCAAGCAGATTATTCAAATAAAACACGAGTAAACAATCAGGGTGTAGAAATGAAAAACACCGATCGGGTGTCTGAAGCGACGCCTCGAAAGGATAATAATATGAAGCATGCCTCAGTCGGGCGTCTGAGCGACACCACATAAAGAGCTTATATATAAAAGGAATAACAAGCATGCCACAGTCGGGCGTCTGTGCGACACCACATAAAGGGCTTATAAGTAAATGAAATGACAAGCATGCCACAGTCGGGCGTCTGAGCGACACCACATAAAGGGCTTATAAGTAAAAGGAATAACAAGCATGCCACAGTCGGGCGTCTGTGCGACACCACATAAAGGGCTTATAAGTAAATGAAATGACAAGCATGCCACAGTCGGGCGTCTGAGCGACACCACATAAAGGGCTTATAAGTAAATGAAATGACAAGCATGCCACAGTCGGGCGTCTGAGCGACACCACATAAAGGGCTTATATAAGAATAATCGCAGTGAATATCCAGGAGGTGGAACCGTCCCAGGGATACTCAATAATTTCAAATAATACAATTGATTAGTCCACAATAATAATAATCGTAATCATCATATGTCACAGGTCATAATCAATGTTCTGGTTTAGTAGATTTTCCTCCGAAGACCGACACTTGACCCATCCCAGACTGTGGTCCTTAACCATGGGACGGTTTTCTTTAGAGGGTATAATATCTCTGCAGAGGGTGTACTCTTTACCCACGAGTAACGGATTTCTTTAGTCCATCGGAACTAATTCCGTCTACGGTCTTTTAGTCGAAAACACGCCTGACTTGCACACACCAGCTTAACTTTACTTGTGTCTGGAATCACCCACGACACCTGTTAAGCAAAAGTCTAAGTGGGGAGGCTACAACCTCGCATAGCATGGGATCAAATTTCTATCGCGCGCTCTAAGGGGTGCCCCCCTCTCGGTCCCAACCGGAAACACCCATGCCCCCGGACCAGGTGGCATGCCTACCGGATGCAGCCGGTATCTTCCACCATGGCCTCTCTGTACGGTGTGTGCTAGGACAGGAGTTGACAACTTACTGAACCGTACCCTACCTACGGCAGGGACAAGTGGCAGCACGAAACAAGTATGGGGGTTACTGGAACAAGACTCGATCTACGGTCGACTTAGGAGGTTTAAGTATTTCCTGCATGGTTAGCTCAAGAATTATATTTCACATCCATCAGACAGCACCACCACTCGTCATACCTCCCCCATGGCCCACCGGTCATAACCGTCTCGATGAGGGACAAGCTCGTGTCTACCCAAGACAAAGACTCTCCCGGATCCTTCCCGGTAGGCATGAGAGGCATATGAGGGGGATTTCTATCACAAACATATCAAATGGCAACAACATGAAATCATCAATATGCATTATGATTGTGATCGTAGCATCGCATAGAATAACGTAATCTCCGAGACAAGATGAGGTTTGCAACCGTATCAACAAGGCAAGACAATATCATGCCAGGGTTCAGAATGCTTGCCTTCAAGGTGTGGAGAGGTGAGGAGCTCTCCAAAACTTTTTGAAAGTTATAATCTCCCTTCCAAATTCCTATTTTCAAAAATGTTCAAATAACACATACTTCGAAAACAGTACAAAAAGTTGTCCCAATTATTTTTGAAATAAATATGAAAATAAACTAGACAATATTTGGGAAACTACAGAAAAAGAATCAAGTCATTTGGATTTATATTTAAACAGTTATAGCCAGTCAAATTTTGTTTTTAAAATAAAACAAAAAAGGAAAACGCTTCGATACAGAATACGCTTTCGAGTGTGGGATACGTACTCGAGACTTTACGCTTTCACTTATCCAGCGTGGACGGGCGCGTGGGTCACTGACAGTGGGTCCACGGGGCCCACTGGTCTGGTTTGACCAGTCGTCTCTCCCTCCTCTTCCTCTGCCCGAGCGCAGGCGGGACTCCGGTGATGCTCGCCGGTGAACGGCGGCACCGTTCGAGAAACCGAGATCATCCACGGGCTCAGGGGGTCGAGGCGGTCCTTTCGGTGGTCGCCATGGTTCCTGGGGTGGACGGAGTCGCCGATGGCGAGCTCCGCAGCAGACGGTGGTCGTCGGGCAGGGTGGGGGTTCTTGCCTCTGGCGGCTCCTTATCAAAATCGAGCAAGAGGATGGATTCACGAGATGAAGAGAGAGCTTCTGGTGAAGAGAGTGGATAGGGGGAGGCCCTGGTGGCGCCGGAATGGTCGAGATAGTGGCGGCGGCTGTGGTTGCCGGAGAAGAAGAAGACGACCATCTCTGGTCTTTCTACTGCTACGGGAGGATCATTGAGGGAGTGAGAGAGGTGGTATGAGTTTGCTTGAGGGCCTCGACGAGCTCGGGGGTCCTTAAATAGGCGATCGGGGTCGGTTCTGATGGTGGCCATGGATAAGATCACCGGCGACCGTCATTCTGTAGCAGCAGGGGGACGTGGCGGCGACGAGCGCTTGCGGACAAGCTTGCGGATGAGCTTGAGCTGCTCAAGGGGGCAGCTGGCGAGCGCTAGTGGCTCGGGCGGCGCCGTCTGGGGCAGGAGCCCACTATGGCCGGCCGCTAGTCGCCGTGGCCGACCTGACGGCGGCGCTATAGGGCGCCAGTGGCGGCTCCGTAGCGAGGGAGGGGGCGGGTGTGCTGGCTGCGAGTGGGGAGAGGCCAGAGCGGGCGCGGGGAGGAGGCCGTGCTACGCAGCAGATTGGGTGCCCGCACGTGCAAAACATGTGCTCTGGGCACGCCCAGAGCACGCACGAGACATGCTCGACAGTATGCCAGGGTAGCCTAGAGTGCTTGAGCGAGGCTGGCAAATAACAGGACTAGTTTAAAGTTGGTAAGGAGATCAAGGGACATGGTGTTTAGGTCAGGGGATCAAGTTCACAATGTAAACTTGAAATCATGCCAAATCTGGCTATGCACACAGGGTGTTTGAAAAAATTCTAAGGGCATCTAGGAAATTCTTGGGGTGGCCAAATTCTCCAGATCAGGGTCTCTTTAGATGATACAGAGGGTGGTGAGGTTAGTTTGTCAAAAGCAAAAAACTTGTTAGTGCAAGTTTGTGAGAAAACTGATTCTGGACAGAAAGAGAAAGGCACTAATGCATGCACTTAAAATCCTCCAATGGGCCCACTCTCCTGGGCTTAAGGGTTTGGCAGGGTGGTCTATAAGTAGGAAAAAGAATCATAGCAAAAAGGGCAAGTTAAAATATGGTTGCTATACAAATCACCATGCTGGACCAGAATGAAAAAGAGGTTGATTCACTCAAATTTTTCAAAGGACATCACTGGGTTTTTGCATAAAGCTGAATAATATACTCCTATTAACATCCCAAAATTTTGGTGGAAGTTTTAAAGAAATATTTAAATGGGTTGTAGTGCAAAATTGCCAACTGGACCAGATTTGAAAATTTGGTGTAGAGCTCAAAATCTCCAATGCGCAGAAGATATTTTTGCATAAAAGTGATTTAAAAACATCACATGACATCTCCAAATTTTGGTTGGAATTTTAGACAAATTTATCAAATGGTTGTAGTTCAAAAAGAGCTCCAAAACTGATGAAAAATCACTTTATGGAATAAAGCTCAGAGAGAAATAATTATGCAAATAAATTCCACTGATAATGGAAATGTTTTTCTTGAAAGGGCAAACAAGTCCAATAACATAATTGGAAAGTTTTCACCTGGGGTAAAAACTCCATAATAGTAAGGAAAAGAATGGCTCTGAAATCAAAAGAAAACCCAGAAAATAAAAGTTTAAATTTCCTGGCAAAATTTTAATTAATAAAACAAGGTTAAAATTTTGGGGTGTCACATTCCGGCAAGCTGCTGGGGTTCCTCGTGTCGCATGGAGGGATCGAGGCGAACCCAGAGAAGATCAAGGCCATTGAAGGCATGAGCCCGCCGCAAACCCTCAAGGAAATGCAGAAGCTGGCTAGTCGGGTGACCGCATTAGGGCGCTTCATCTCCTAGCTGGGAGAGTGTGCCTTACCCTTTTTCAAGATGATGAAGAACGAGGGACCATTCGAGTGGACTCCGGAGGCCGACTGGGCCTTCCAAGACCTCAAGAGATACCTGACCAGCCCACCGATATTGGTGGTGCCGCGACCTCTCGAGCCCCTGGTGCTCTATCTTGCCGCCACCCATACTCTGCCAGCGCTGTGCTAGTGGTAGTTCAGGAGGAACGCCAGGACAAGAGTGCGCCGTGCCAAGCTACGTCGCCAGCTGAGATGACGCAAAGTCAGGAAGGCGCAGCAAGAGCCGTAGCGGCGGCAACAGAAGACCGAGATCAGCCGGATGACACCGTAGAGACCCCCGCAAGCGACCAGGCGCCAGAGGTCCCACCACCTCAAGAGGCACCCTAGCTTGCGCAAGATGCAAGCCTCACCAACACGCCGGTTCTTGTAGAGCACCCGGTGTACTTCGTCAGCACGGTGGTACGGGATGCAAGGGCATGTTATCCCATGCCTCAGAACCTCCTGCTCGCGCTCCTGGTGGCCTCGCACAAGCTACGACACTACTTCCAGGGCCACCCCATCAAGGTCATCTCGTCCTACCCGTTGGAGAGGGTGCTCAGGAGCCCCAACTCTGTTGGAAGGGTCGCCAAGTGGAACATCGAGCTATAGGCATTTCAGTTGGAGTTCAGCACCACCAGGGTCATCAAGGGAGCCGCACTCATTGACTTCAAGGCGGAATGGACGGATGCCCCGGTGCTGGAAGCAGACGAGGACCAGTCCACCTCGCCAGGAAGTGAGGCGCCAGACGGATGGGTCATGTATTTCGACGGTGCCTTCGCGCACTAGGGCGCGGGGGCTGGAGTAGTGCTCATCTCACCCATGCAGGATAAGCTCTATTACGCTGTGCAGCTTTGCTTTCTGCAGAGAGAGAAGGTCTCCAACAACATCACGGAATATGAAGGCCTCATAGCTGGCCTGAAGGCCGTGGCAGCTCTAGGGGTGAAGTGCCTCACAGTTAGGGGCGACTCACAGCTCCTCGTCAACTTCCCCAACAAAGTGTACGAGCCAAAGGACGAGCACATGGAGGCGTACCTCACGGAAGTACGTAAGCTGGAAAAGCAGTTCCTAGGCATGGAAGTGCAGCATGTGCCCCATGGCACCAACAAGGAAGCCGACGACATCGCCAGGAGGGCATCCAAGCGATAGCCCCAAGAGCCTGGCGTCTTCAAGGAGCGGCTCTTCAAGCCATCAGCGACGCCACCGCCTTCAAGCACGACATGGCCTCGGGAGGAGCTCCCACAACCGCCAGCCACGGGAGCCCCAGCTTGTGGCCCAACTTCAGGGGCTCGCTTGCTCTTGGAGCTCGAGCCTGAAGAGGGATGTTGCACCAAGGAATTCAAGGATTATCTGATGCAAGGGGCGCCACCAGAGAAGGAGGAGGACGCAGAGCGTGTAACCCGGCAAGCCACGGCGTACTGCGTCCAGGACGGTGAGTTGTACAGGAAGCGACCAAATGATGTTTCGTTGTGTTGCATTTCCAGGGACCAGTGGAAGGAGTTGCTGATTGACATACATGGCGGGGACTGCGGACATCACTCATCGTCACGGACTCTTGTCGGCAAGGTGTTCTGCAGTGGATTCTACTGGCCCACGGCGCTCAGCGACGCAGCTGAGCTGGTGAGGACCTGCGAAGCTTGCCAGTTCCACGCCAAGAAGATCCACCAACCCGCTCAGGGCCTCCAGACTATACCGCTCACGTGGCCGTTCACGGTCTGGGGGCTGGATATCTTGGGCCCATTCCCTCGAGCGCCAGGGGGCTACTGCTACCTCTACGTCGCCATTGAAAAGTTCACCAAGTGGGCGGAAGTGGAAGCCGTCCGCACCATCCCAGCCGGTTCCGTGGTAAAATTCATCAAGGACCTCGTGAGCCGTTTCGAGGTCCCCAACCGCATCATCACCGACAACGGCTCGCAGTTCACCAGTAACCTCTTCAAAACATATTGTGCTAACCTTGGAAGGCATATCTGCTACGCATGGCGCACCCCAGGAGCAATGGTCGGGCTGAGCGCGCCAACGCAGAGGTCCTGAGAGGCCTCAAGACCAGGACCTTCAAGAAGAAGCTCGAGGCCTGCAGCAGGGGCTGGCACGACGAGCTCCAGTCCGTGTTGTGGTCCATCCGCACCACCGCCACGAAGCCGACGGGCGAGACCCCATTCTTCCTTGTCTACGGAGCCGAAGCGGTCCTTCCTCACAAGGTCAAGCATCGCTCCGCATGCGTCCTGGCGTTTGATGAAACACAGCAGGAAGCCATGCGGGGGATGGACCTCGTAATGGGGGAGGAACGCTGCCGCGAAGTAGCACTGAGGGCAGCAAGGTACCAGCAGGAGCTGCAGTAATACCACTGCCGCAACATCCGCTCCAGGACGCTCAAGGTAGGCGACCTCGTCCTGAGGCGGATCCTCTCCAGGGAAGGGTTGCACAAGCTCTCACCCATGTGGGAGGGCCCGTTCAGGGTCGTCCATGTCTCCAGGCCTGGCGCCGCGCGCCTGGAGACGTAGGACGGGATGCCCGTCCAGAACGCCTGGAACATCCAGCACCTCCGGAAACTCTACCCATGAAGCAAGGCCCAGTGCTTGTGAAGCAAGGCCCAGTGCTCGTGAAGCAAGGCCCGGTGCCTGTGAAGAATCGCCGCCCGTGACACTCTCACGTAATAATGAGTGGGGTTGTACACGCCCTAGAGTCTCCGGAGAGCCGCCCTCGGGCCTCGGGGGCTCCCTCCCATGCCTAGTGGCAGCACTTAGCTCCGCGCTGGTGAGAAGACGTCGAAGACTAGACTAGGTGCCGGACGCGGCTTTTCATTTTCTTTCCATAGTTGGCTCGCCTTCTCTTAATCGAAGTTGCTTCTGGTGCCCCTTGCTAATTTTGTTTCGCCGCCTTTTGCCGCCTTTTCTGAATTTAGTTCGCTTGTGCTCTCTCTCTCTCGCATACCTTGCGAAGGGGCTAGGTCGGTGCCTTCGTGAGGGTTTCTTCTTCCTGAGTTGGTCCTTCTCTCTGCCTTCGGTCTGCCTTCTCGCGAGGCACCCTTGTTCGAGCCCGCCACCGACACGTCTCTCCTAATCCGTGCCCCTCGGGCACCGTGATGGAAAGCACTGGGTCAAGGCTCAGGTGAACGATAAGTCTCCTAGCGAGCTTCCTATAAAGTTTTTTGCAGTTCCTCAGCAGCCACTAAGCCAAGACGGGTACGAGGAGACATGTGCCTCGCGAAGAAGAGGCTGCCCCGAACGCGCCAAGCTAAGATATCTCCACACGAAATAACGACACAACATAGAAATAACAGGCATAGCGTAATAACTGAGGAATCACAGTTCAATACACGCCCCTCCGGGCCGATACTGGTTTCATTTTGATGCAGGAAAGAAAAGAGGAACAAAGCAAAAGTGACGTTGCAAAGAACCACGGGGCAGGCCTCTGGCGACATCCCGAGCTCAGCCGGACCCCTCCTCACGCTTCACGGAGGCGCGATGAGGAGACGACCCGCTACCACCTTTAAAACGGGCGCGGCTGCGAGGTGACTGGTCGTAGCCGCAACTGCTGGAGCTTTCGCCAAGAGAAGAGCCACCGTAGCTGGATGAGGTACGGCCGGTGGGCTCCCCCTCGTCGCGGCCATCGTCGAGACCGAGCACCTCCTCGCCATCGTTCGTCTCGGGGCAGCACCCGACGAGGCGACCATCTTCGCCAAACGCCCTCACATAGAGGGTCGCATCATCGTCATACCTGAATTGGAGGGTGCACCGCTTGCCCAAGCCGCGCGCACGGGCGAACGTCTGCCAATCGCGAGCCAGAGCTATGTTGCCCGCGGCGGAGACTTCAACCGTGACCCAGGAGGCCCTACTGCAGCAATCATCCGCCTGCAGCCAGAGCCCGCCTGGACCAGGGGGCGGCAGCTCGTTGACGAAGAAGCGCGGGAGCTGGAGGAAGTTGCTGGTTGGATCCACCGATGGGGAGCGGTTGCCGCGGTCTCGAATCCATTGAAGATCAAATGTCCATGGACGTCCGCGACGTAATTCAGGCTTCCGAATCTGACCTGATGGCGAGGGGCGTAGCTGTCGATCTGCTCCAGATGGCCAAACGAGTTGGCCCGCAGTACGAAGCCGCCGAATATGAAGATCTGTCCGGGGAGAAAGGTTTCTCCCTGGACAACATCATTACTGACGATCGAAGGGGCCATCGAGCCTTCTGTCGACGGCACAGTGGAACTCTCAATGAAAGCACCAATGTCGGTGTCAAAACCGGCGGATCTCAGGTAGGGGGTCCCGGACTGTGCGTCTAGGATCGATGGTAACATGAGACAGGGGACACGATGTTTACCCAGGTACGGGCCCTCTCTATGGAGGTAATACCCTACTTCCTGCTTGATTGATCTTAATGAATATGAGTATTACAAGACTTCATCTACCACGAGATCGTAATGACTAAACCCTAGAAGTCTAGCCTATGAATATGGTAATGAGTATATGTGTGTTGTCCTTTCCGGACTATCCCCTTCGGTTTATATAAACACCAAGGGGATCTAGGGCTTACATGGAGTCAGTTACATAAAAAGGAATCTCCGGTCGCCAAGCTTGCCTTCCACGCCAAGTAGAGTCCAATCCGGACACGGTGCAATCTTCGGTCTTCATGTCTTCACAGCCCATCAGTCCGGCCCATGGATAACAGGCCGGACGCCCGAGGACCCCTTAGTCTAGGACTCCCTCAGGCTCCCTCCCACGTCTTAGTGGCAGCACTTAGCTCCGCGCTGGTGATAAGACATGAAGACTAGACTAGCTGCCGGATGAGGCTTTTCATTTGCTTGCCGAAGTTGGCTTGCCCCTTCTTTTAATTGAAATTTTCTTTCTGGTGTCTCTTGCTGGTCTCGCCTGTCGCTTTCTGCCTCTGTTTCTGCCTTCATTTCTCTGGTTGACCTGTACTCTCTCACGCGTCCCTCGCGAGGGGGCTGAGCAGGTACCCTCGTGAGTTTCCTTCTTCTGTTTTTCGCGAGGTACCCTCGTTCGAGCATGCAAACTGGCGCACCTCTCCTAATCCGTTCCCCTCGGGTCCGTGATATGAAGCGTTGGGTCAAGGCCAGCGGCACCTGTGACCCAGGCTCGGGTGAACGATAAGCCTCTTAACGAATTTTTTGCAGTTCCTAAGCGCCTATCAGGCCAAGGAGGCCTCCGCAAGCACCAGAGAGCAAGCGCCTCGTGAGGAGGAGACCACTCCGAGCAAGTCAAGCTAAGTTATCTCTACATAAAACGATGATGTTACGCCACAGCATGGAAACGATAAACATAGCATAACAATTGAGAAATCACAGTTTGTCGCACGCCCGTCCGGGGCCCATACTGGTTTCTTTCTTGATGCAGGAAGGAAAGGAAAAACAAAATAAAATCGGCGCGTGCCCCTACAGTGGTCTGCGAGGGCAGGCTTTGGCGCCGTCCCGAGCTCAGCCAGACCCCTCCTCGCGCTTCATGGAGGTGCGGCAACGAGACGACCCACTGCCGCCTTCGAAGCAAGCGCGGCGGCGTGGCGGCTAGTCGTAACCGCCGCTACTGGAGCTGTCGCCGGAGGAAGAGCCGCCGTAGCTAGATGAGACGTGGTCGGCCCCAAGGGCAGGTTCGCCCTCATCCTCATCACGACCATCACCAAGGCCGAGCACCTCCTCGCTGTCGTTGGCCTCGGGGCAGCACTTGGCGCGGCGACCATCTTCCTCAAACACCCTCACGTAGAGGGTCGCGTGATACGTCTCCAATGTATCTATAATTTTTGATTGCTCCATGCTATATTATCTACTGTTTTGGACATTATTGGGCTTTATTATCCACTTTTATATTATTTTTGGGACTAACCTATTAACCGGAGGCCCAGCCTAAAATTGGTGTTTTTTGCCTGTTTTAGGGTTTCGAAGAAAAGGAATATCAAATGGAGTCCAAACGGAATGAAACCTTCGGGAACGTGATTTTCTCACTGAATACAACTCATGAGACTTGGACCCTACGTCAAGCCAACTAACAGGAGGCCACGAGGTAGGCGGGCGCGCCTGCCCCCCCCCCCCCCCCCCCCCCCCCCCCCCCCCCCCCCCCCCCCCCCCCCCCCCCCCCCCCCCCCCCCCCCCCCCCGCAGGCGTGCCCTCCACCCTCGTGGGCCCCCTGTTGCTCCACCGACATACTTCTTCCTCCTATATATACCCACGTACCCCCAAACGATCAGATACGGAGCCAAAACCCTAATTCCACCGCCGTAACTTTCTGTATCCACGAGATCCAATCTTGGGGCCTGTTCTGGAGCTCCGCCGGAGGGGGCATCGATTACGGAGGGCTTCTACATCAACACCATAGCCTCTCCGATGAAGTGTGAGTAGTTTACTTCAGACCTATGGGTCCATAGTTAGTAGCTAGATGGCTTCTTCTCTCTTTTTGGATCTCAATACAATGTTCTCCCCCTCTCTTGTGGAGATCTATTCGATGTAATCTTATTTTTGCGGTGTGTTTGTTGAGACCAATGAATTGTGGGTGTATGTTCAAGTCTATCTATGAATAATATTTTAATCTTCTCTGAATTCTTTTATGTATGATTGGTTATCTTTGCAAGTCTCTTCGAATTATCAGTTTGGTTGGGCCAACTAGATTGATCTTTCTTGCAATGGGAGAAGTGCTTAGCTTTGGGTTCAATCTTGCGGTGTCCTCCCGGTGACGTAAGGGCAGCAAGGCACGTATTGTATTGTTGCCATCGAGGATAACAAGATGGGGTTTTCTTCATATTGCATGAGTCTATCCCTCTACATCATGTCATCTTGCTTAAGGCGTTACTCTATTTTGAACTTAATACTCTAGATGCATGCAGGATAGCGGTCGATGAGTGGAGTAATAGTAGTAGATGCAGGCAGGAGTCGGTCTACTTGTCTCGGACGTGATGCCTATATACATGATCATACCTAGATATTCTCATAACTATGCTCAATTCTGTCAATTGCTCAATAGTAATTTGTTCACCCACCATAGAATACTTATGCTCTCGAGAGAAGCCACTAGTGAAACCTATGGCCCCCGTGTCTATCTTTATCATATCAATCTCCTACTACTTAGTTATTTACTTTGCCTTTATTTTACTTTGCATCTTTATCATAAAAAATACCAAAAATATTATCTCATCATATCTATCATATCTCACTCTCGTAAGTGGCCCTATAGGGATTGACAACCCCTATTTGTGTTGGTTGCGAGGATTTATTTGTTTTGTGCAGGTACAAGGGACTCGCGCGTAGCCTCCTACTGGATTGATACCTTGTTTCTCAAAAACGGAGGGAAATACTTATGCTACTTTGCTGTATCATCCCTTCCTCTTTGGGGAAAACCAACGCGGTGCTAAAAGAGGTAGCAAGAAGGATTTCTAGCGCCATTGCCAGGGAGTTCTATGCAAAAGTCAACATACCAAGTACCCATCACATACCCTTATCTCCCGCATTACATTATTTGCCATTTGCCTCTCATTTTCCTCTCCCCCCAATTCACCCTTGCTGTTTTATTCGCCCTCTCTCTATCCTCCCTCTCTATTTGCCTCTTTTTGTTCGCTTGCTTTTTGTTTGCTTGTGTGTTAGTCTGCTTGTTTGTCGCGATGGCTCAAGATAATACTAAATTGTGTGACTTCACCAATACCAACAACAACGATTTTATTAGCACTCCGATTGCTCCTCTTACCGATGCTGAATCTTGTGAAATTAATACTGCTTTGCTGAATCTTATCATGAAAGATCCGTTCTTCGGCCTTCGTAGTGAAGAAGCCGCTACCCATCTAAATAGCTTCGTTGATTTGTGTGACATGCAAAAGAAGAAAGATGTGGATAATGATATTGTTAAATTGAAGCTATTTCCTTTTTCGCTTACAGATCGTGCTAAAGCTTGGTTTTCGTCTTTGCCTAAAAATAGTATTGATTCATGGAACAAGTGCAAAGATGCTTTTATCTCTAAGTATTTTCCTCCTGCTAAAATCATCTCTCTTAGAAACGATATTATGAACTTTAAGCAACTTGTCATGAACATGTTGCACAAGCTTGGGAGAGAATGAAATTAATGATACATAATTGCCCTATTCATGGTTTAAATTTGTGGACGATTATACAATTTTTTTATGCCGGATTGAATTTTGCTTCTATAAATCTTTTGCATTTGGCCGCGGGAGTTATTTTTATGGAAATCACTTTAGGAGAAGCTACTAAACAACTAGATAATATTATGGTTAATTATTCTCAATGGCATACTGAAAGATCTACTAATAAAAAGGTGCATGCGATAGAAGAAATTAATGTTTTGAGTGGAAAGATGGATGAACTTATGAAATTATTTGCTAATAAGAGTGTTTCTTCTGATCCTAATGATATGCCCTTGTCTACTTTGATTGAGAATAATAATGAATCTATGGGTGTGAATTTTGTTGGTAGGAACAATTTTGATAATAATGCGTATAGAGGAAATTTCAATCCTAGGCCTTATCTTAGTAATCCTCTAATAATTATGGTAATTCCTATGACAATTCTTATCGAAATTATCATAAGATGCCCTCTGATTTTGATTCTAATATTAAAGAATTTATTACTTCGCAAAAGAATTTTAATGCTTTGATTGAAGAAAAATTGCTTAAGATTGATGATTTGGCTAGGAACGTTGATAGAATTGCTCTTGATGTTGATTCTTTGAAACTTAGATCTATTCCACCTAAGCATGATATCAATGAGTCTCTCAAAGCCATGAGAATTTCCATTGACGAGTGCAAAGAAAGAACCGCTAGGATGCATGCTAAGAAAGATGCCTTTATAAAAGCGTGTTCTTCTAGTTCCTAGGAAAATAATGATGAAGATCTAAAAATTATTGGTGTGTCCCCTATTAAATCTTTGTTTTGCAATATGAATCTTGATAATCATGGGACTGAATATGATCCACCTTTAGCTAGAAGGCGTTCCAAGAATTCTGAATCTTTTGATCTTGATGCTAAATTTGATAAAAGAGGGATTGAAGAAATCAAAACCCTAGATGTTGCTAAACCCACTTTTTTGGATTTCAAGGAATTTAACTATGAAAATTGATCTTTGATTGATTGTATTTCCTTGTTGCAATCCATGCTAAATTCTCCTCATGCTTATAGTCAAAATAAAGCGTTTACTAAACATATCGTTGATGCCTTGATGCAATCTTATGAAGAAAAACTTGAATTGGAAGTTTCTATCCCTAGAAAAGTTTATGATGAGTGGTAACCAACTATTAAAATTAAAATTAAAGATCATGAATGCTATGCTTTATGTGATTTGGGTGCTAGTGTTTCCATGATTCCAAAGACTTTGTGTGATTTGTTAGGTTTCCGTGATTCTGATGATTGCTCTCTAAACTTGCACCTTGCGGATTCCACTATTAAGAAACCTATGGGAAGAATTAATGATGTTCTTATTGTTGCAAATAGGAATTATGTGCCCGTAGATTTTATTGCTCTTGACATAGATTGCAATCCTTCATGTCCTATTATTCTTGGTAGACCTTTCCTTAGAACGATTGGTGCAATTATTGATATGAAGGAAGGAAATATTAGATTCCAATTTCCATTAAGGAAATACAAAGAACACATTCCTAGAAAGAAAATTAAATTACCTTATGAATCTATTATGAGAGCCGCTTATGGATTGCCTACCAAAGATGGCAATACCTAGATTCTTGCGTGTTATGCCTAGCTAGGGGCGTTAAACGATAGCGCTTGTTCGGAGGCAACCCAATTTTATTTTTTCCTTGATTTTTGCTCATGCTTAGTAATAAATAAATTATTTAGCCTCTGTTTTGGTTATGTTTTTTGTGTTTAATTAGTGTTTGTGCCAAGTAGAACCGTTGGGAAGACTTGGGGAAAGTCTTGTTGAACTTGCTGTAAAAAACAGAAACTTTAGCGCTCACGAGAACTGCTGCCATTTTTATTTGGAAAGTGATATTTAGTTAATTCTTTGTGAAGATGATTAATAGATAAATTCCTAACGTACAGAAATTTATTTTAGAATTTTTCGGGTTCCAGATCTTGCGCTAGCTACAGATTACTACAGATTGTTCTGTTTTTGACAGATTCTGTTTTGCGTGTGTTGTTCGCTTATTTTGATGAATCTATGGCTAGTAAAATAGTTTATAAACCATAGAGAAGTTGGAATAAAGTAGGTATAACACCCATATAAATAAAGAATGAGTTAATTACAGTACATTGAAGTGGTCTTTTATTCTCTTTCACTAACGGAGCTCATGAGATTTTTGACTTTAAGTTTTGTGTTGTGAAGTTTTCAAGTTTTGGGTAAAGATTTGATGGATTATGGAACAAGGAGTGGCAAGAGCCTAAGCTTGGGGATTCCCATGGCACCCCCAAGATAATCTAAGGACACCTAAAATCCATAGCTTGGGGATCCCCGGATGGCATCCCCTCTTTCGTCTACTTCTATCGGTAACTTTACTTGGAGCTATATTTTTATTTACCACATGATATGTGTTTTACTTGGAGCGTCTTGTATGATTTGAATATTTGCTTGTTAGTTTACCACAATCATCCTTGCTGTACACACCTTTTGAGAGAGACATACATGATTTGGAACTTGTTAGAATACTCTATGTGCTTCGCTTATATCTTTTGAGTTATATAATTTTGCTCTAGTGCTTCACTTATATCTTTTAGAGCACGGTGGTGGATTTGTTTTATAGAAACTATTGATCTCTCATGCTTCACTTAGATTATTTTGAGAGTCTTAATAGCATGGTAATTTTCTTAAAATCCTAATATGCTTGGTATGCAAGATTAATAATAAAACTTTCTTATGAGTGTGTTGAATACTAAGAGAAGTTTGATGCTTGATGATTGTTTTGAGACATGGAGGTAATAATATCAAAGTCATGCTAGTTGAGTAGTTGTGAAATTGAGAAATACTTGTGTTGAGGTTTGCAAGTCCCGTAGCATGCACGTATGGTAAACATTATGCAACAAATTTGAAACATGAGGTGTTATTTGATTGTTTTCCTTATGAGTGGTGGTCGGGGACGAGCGATGGTCTTTTCCTACCAATCTATCCCAATAGGAGCATGCGCGTAGTACCGAGGTTTTTGATGACTTGTAGATTTTTGCAATAAGTATGTGAGTTCTTTATGACTAATGTTGAGTCCATGGATTTTACGCACTCTCACCCTTCCATCCTTGCTAGCCTCTTCGGTATCGTGCATTACCCTTTCTCACATTGAGAGTTGGCGCAAACTTCGCTGGTGCATCCAAACCCCGTGATATGATACGCTCTTTCACACATAAACATCCTTATATCTTCCTCAAAACAGCCACCATACCTACCTATTATGGCATTTCCATAGCCATTCCGAGATATATTTCCATGCAACTTTCCATCATTCCATTCATCATGACACATTCATCATTGTCATATTGCTTAGCATGATCATGTGGTTGACATAGTATTTGTGGCAAAGCCACCGTTCATAATTCTTTCATACATGTCACTCTTGGTACATTACATATCCCGGTACACCGCCGGAGGCATTCATATAGAGTCATCTTTGTTCTAGTATCGAGTTGTAAATAAATAGAAGTGTGATGATCATCATTTTCTAGAGCATTGTCCCCAGTGAGGAATAAATAAATAAAAGTGAAAGGCCATAAAAAAGAAAAGGCCCAAAAAATGAAAAAAGAAAAAAATGAATGAGAGAAAGAGACAGAAGGGACAATGTTACTATCCTTTGCCACACTTGTGCTTCAAAGTAGCACCATGATCTTCATAGTAGAGAGTCTCTCATGTTATCACTTTCATATACTAGTGGGAATTTTTCATTATAGAACTTGGCTTGTATATTCCAACAATGGGCCTCCTCAAGTGCCCTAGGTCTTTGTGAGCAAGGAAGTTGGATGCACACCCACTAGTTTCTTTTGTTGAGCTTTCATACATTTATAGCTCTAGTGCATCCGTTGCATGGCAATCCCTACTCCTTGCATTAACATCAATCGGTGGGCATCTCAATAGCCCATTAATTAGCCTCGTTGATGTGAGACTTTCTCCTTTTTTGTCTTCTCCACATAACCCCCCTCATTATATTCTATTCCACCTATAGTGCTATGTCCATGGCTCGCGCTCATCTATTGCGTGAAAGTTTATAGGTTTGAGATTACTAAAGTATGAAACAATTGCTTGGCTTGTGCATGATGATAGCATTCTTGTGTGAAGAAAATGAAACATGATTAAACCATATGATTTTGTAGGGATGAACTTTCTTTGGCCATGCTATTTTGAGAAGACATAATTGCTTAGTTAGTATGCTTGAAGTATTATCATTTTTATGTCAGTATGAACTTTTGTCTTGAATCTTTCGGATCTGAATATTCATACCACAATTAAGAATAAATACATTAAAATTATGCCAAGTAGCACTCCGCATCAAAAATTCTGTTTTTATCATTTACCTACTCGAGGACGAGCAGGAAATAAGCTTGGGGATGCTTGATACGTCTCCAACGTATCTATAATTTTTGATTGCTCCATGCTATATTATCTACTGTTTTGGACATTATTGGGATTTATTATCCAATTTTATATTATTTTTGGGACTAACCTATTAACCGGAGGCCCAGCCCAGAATTGTTGTTTTTTTGCCTATTTTAGGGTTTCGAAGAGAAGGAATATCAAACGGAGTCCAAACGGAATGAAACATTCGGGAACGTGATTTTCTCAACGAACAAGACCCGGGAGACTTGGACCCTACGTCAAGCCAACTAACAGGAGGCCATGAGGTAGGGGCGCGCCTGCCCCCCCCCCCTCCCCAGGCACGCCCTCCACCCTCGTGGGCCCCCTGTTGCTCCACCGACATACTTCTTCCTCCTATATATACCCACGTACCCCCAAACGATTAGATACGGAGCCAAAACCCTAATTCCATCGCCGTAACTTTCTGTATCCACGAGATCCCATCTTGGGGCCTATTCCGGAGCTCCGTCGGAGGGGGCATCGATCACGGAGGGCTTCTACATCAACACCATAGCCTCTCCAATGAAGTGTGAGTAGTTTACTTCAGACCTACGGGTCCATAGTTAGTAGCTAGATGGCTTCTTCTCTCTTTTTGGATCTCAATACAATGTCCTCCCTCTCTCTTGTGGAGATCTATTCAATGTAATCTTCTTTTTGCGGTGTGTTTGTTGAGACCGATGAATTGTGGGTTTATGATCAAGTCTATCTATGAATAATATTTGAATCTTCTCTAAATTCTTTTATGTATGATTGGTTATCTTTGCAAGTCTCTTCGAATTATCAGTTTGGTTTGGCCTACTAGATTGATCTTTCTTGCAATGGGAGAAGTGCTTAGCTTTGGGTTCAATCTTGCTGTGTCCTTTCCCGGTGGCGTAAGGGCAGCAAGGCATGTATTGTATTGTTGCCATCGAGGATAACAAGATGGGGTTTTCTTCATATTGCATGAGTCTATCCCTCTACATCATGTCATCTTGCTTAAGGCGTTACTCTGTTTCTGACGTAATACTCTAGATGCATGCTGGATAGCGGTCGATGAGTGGAGTAATAGTAGTAGATGCAGGCAGGAGTCAGTCTACTTGTCTCGGACGTGATGCCTATATACATGATCATACCTAGATATTCTCATAACTATGCCCAATTCTGTCAATTGCTCAACAATAATTTGTTCACCCACCATAGAATACTTATGCTCTCGGGAGAAGCACTAGTGAAACCTATGGCCCCTGGGTCTATCTTTATCATATCAATCTCCTACTACTTAGTTATTTACTTTGCGATTTACTTTGCCTTTATTTTACTTTGCATCTTTATCGTAAAAATACCAAAAATATTATCTTCTCATATCTATCAGATCTCACTCTCGTAAGTGGCCCTGTAGGGATTGACAACCCCTATTTGCGTTGTTTGCGAGGATTTATTTGTTTTGTGCAGGTACGAGGGACTCGCGCGGAGCCTCCTACTAGATTGATACCTTGGTTCTCAAAAACTGAGGGAAATACTTATGCTACTTTGCTGCATCATCCCTTCCTCTTCGGTGAAAACCAACGCAGTGCTAAAATAGGTAGCATCGCGTCACCGTCATACTTGAAATGGAAGGTGCACCACCTGCCCAGACAACGCGCGCGGGCAAACGTCTGCCAGCCGTGGGCCAGGGCTACGTTTCCCGCGACGGAGACCTCAATAGTGACCCAGGAAGCCCTGCTGCAGTAGTCGTCCTCCTATAACCAGAGCCCGCTTGGACCTGAGGCCGGTAGCTCGTCGGCGAAGAAGTGCGGGAGCTGAAGCCAGTTGTCGGTCGGGTTCTCCCACCAGATGACGAACTCCGGCAGCACCTCTGCCGAGTGGAAGTGCAGCCGGGGAGGCCATGCGACCACGGCACGTCTCCCTTCATCAATAGGACTGCCATGACCGGAGCGACTCCTGCCACGCGAAGCGGCAGCTCCACGGCCACGCGGGGCCGCGGCCGGGGTCACAGTGTGCTTGCATGGGCGGCCGCATCCACGCTTGGGCACCAGAGAGTCGGGCCCCTCACGAGGGGCCTTCCCCTTCTCCGTAGCGGAGAACCTGTTCGACGGCGCCATTGGTGTCGCAACTGTCAATGGAGCAAAGGGGGAGAACTAAGCGGAATGGGAAGAGATGGGCAACGGGGGCTCTGCTCCCCTTCCCATTTATAGCAGGAGAAGGCCAACCAGCACCCCCACGATCACAGGTAATGATGGTTTTTCCTTGCATACAGCAGGGACTCGTCAAATCAGGCAGTTGTGGAGGCCGCGTGGGTAAGCGGAGACGCCCACGTCCAATCAACCGCCACGCGTTGACCAAGACCGTGGGCTATTGGGGCCCGCGGCGCTCCGCACTTGCCACTTGGCTTCGCCTCGAAGCCAAGCCTGAGCGCGCCTTGGGCCCGGGGGCTACTGTCGGCGTTCTAGGAACGGGGGTCCCTAGACTTGCCTGCCTACGGCCCACGGCGTGGCTCTGTGAGTGGGCCCGTATGGCCCATCTTCACCAACAAGCATTCAAGACCCTCGAGAGTGGCCAAGCCTCGCGAGGCGGACGACACAAGACCTCCTCAGGAGCGGCCTCACCAGGCTGGCTCGCGAGGGGCGGAGAGATCAAGGCCAGGCAAACCTCGCGAGGTTCCAATGACATGAGCCATGACGATCGAAACTAGGTGGGTGCCAGGCGGGCGCCAGCACTCACAGTGTCCTTGTTTCCTCTTTGGTATTAAGGAGGCAAGTGTAGACGAAGAGTACCGAGGCATCAAGCAAAGGTTTCCATATAGGTGCAACGAGACCAAGACCAGCAGCACGACAGGCGAAGACTGCTTTTGTCAGGATAACTTGTACTAGTTGTCCCCTTTCAAATTGGCCGTTGTTGGGTCCCTTCCCGCTCAATGTTTGGGGAGAGGACTAGGGCCACTATAAGTAGGATTAGCCACCATAGTAGGAGGGAACTAGATCGACCTCATCTTGGATCAGAGCCATTCCATCCTTAGCCTTGCATCCACCAAGCATAAGAACACCTCGCCTCAGGACGTTGTTCTTCCTCTTGTACTGTTCATCCTCAGCCCAAGAGGCAATCCACCGCACCACACTGAAGTAGGGTATTACACCAAAACGGTGGCCTGAACCAATATAAATCTTGTGTCCCTTGTGTTGCGAGTTCGTTGAGCTAGCCTTTGATATCGCATAGTGATTGAGGGCGTGATCGGTGAGGGAGAGATCTTCGCGCGCACCCCAGTGTTCGAACCTGGACACGGCGCCCGACGATGAACAGCGTTAGTGAGCAAGGGGAAGGCGACGCAGCTCATGCGGGCACTGTGAGCGGGCGGAGAAAAGCACATGAACGAGGGAGTGGCGACGAAAACAATGCGTAGCGCACTGTTGGGCTGGCCGGACCGCGCCCGTGCTCGCTGCGGCGAGCTCCGGCGTTGGCGAAAGCCAGGAGGGAGTTAAGGGAGTAGAGACGGAGATGGTGGCGCTGTTTGGCGAGGTGCGGCAAGCGGGGAAGCGAGCACGCGCCGAACAGAGCGCTTGCGGCACTCAAAGCGCAGCGACTAGCGGGTTGGCACCATGCACACGCGTGGTCACCGCGTGAACTTTGGCATAGAGCCACGGTCAGCCCCAATTTCATGCCTGGCATGTAGTCCTTAGTGTTTTGGGTAGAGCCAATTCTTGGAGCCAAGCTCAGATGCAGTAAGATGGAGTTTCACTACAAGGTAAGTTTCTTGACAGTAACTTTGAGAGCTTACTGTGGTCAAAATACTAAGAGTTGGGAGCTGAGCTTTGGAGGTTAGCAATCATCTAGAAGGGTGGTGATGCACAAGAAAATTCAGCAGCATTGGAGCAAGTAAAATGGTAGTTGTTGTAGAAACTACCATTTCGGTCCAGAACAGAAAACATTTTCTATAGCAAAAATATTCCAAAAAGTGATGCAATATTTTTGCTTAGGAAGGTGTCCTAGGGTTCAAAGAATATTTGTGAATTTTCTCAGATTTTTGTGGGCAAGAAAAACTGGGGTTGCTTTGGAGCACAAGTGGCTGGTTAGGGTTTTAGAGGAGAAAATGGATATTTTTCATTTAAGAAAAATATTCATAATATTATTTTGAGGTTGATCAGAGAAGAAATGATGACTAGAGAGAGAAATCGGTCACTTGGGTGAAAGTCAAGGTAGTGCCCAAGTGTTTAAGTCCAACTGAAGAGATTCAAAACTCCAAATTTAAATAAAAACCAAATAAAATCAGAAAAGGAAGAGGGGGAAAATACCAGGCTGTCACATGATGTGATCCCGTTAATCAAATGACAACTCATGTCTATGGTCAGGAAACATAACCATCGTTGATTCAACGAGCTAGTCAAGTAGAGGCATACTAGTGACACTCTGTTTGTTATTCACACATGTACTAAGTTTCCGTTTAATACAATTCTAGCATGAATAATAAACATTTATCATGATATAAGGAAATATAAATAACAACTTTATTATTGCCTCTAGGGCATATTTCCTTCATTTCATACAATAAATCGACAACCATATGGCTCCTGCCAATTGCCGATAATAGTGTTACAAAACATGATCATGTCATACAACAATTTATATAATCACGTCTTGACCATATCATATCACAACATGACCTGCAAAAACAAATTAGACGTCCTCTACTTTGTTGTTGCAAGTTTTACGTGGCTGCTACGGGCTTCTAGCAAGAACCGTTCTTACCTACGCATCAAAACCACAACGTAGTATAGTGATTGCTTTTTGATCTTCAGGAAGAACCCTGTTCATAGAAACTGATTCAACTAAAGTTGGAGAAACAGACACCCACTAGCCACCTGTGTGTGAAGCACGTCGGTAGAACCAGTCTTGCGTAAGCGTATGCGTAATGTTGGTCTGAGCCGCTTCATCCAACAATACCGCTGAATCAAGAATCAACTGGTGACGACAAGCAATATGTATATACCCATGCCCACAACTCCTTTGTGTTCTACTCGTGCATATAACATCTACGCATAGACCTGGCTCGGATGCCACTGTTGGCGAACGCAGTATTTCAAAATTTTCCTACGATCATGCAAGATCTATCTAGGAGATTCATAGCAAAGAGAGGGGGAGAGCATGTCTACGTACCCTCGTAGACCGAACGCAAAAGCGTTATGAAACACGGTTTATGTAGTCGGACGTCTTCGCGATCCAACTGATCAAGTACCGAACGCACGGTGATACATCTCCAAGGTATCTATAATTTTTTATTGTTCCATGCTATTATATTATCTGTTTTGAATGTTTAATGGGCTTTAAAATGCACTTCTACATTATTTTTGGGACTAACCTATTAACCGAAGGCCCAGTGTAAATTGTTGTTTTTTTTCCTATTTCAGTGTTTCGCAAAAAAGGAATATCAAACGGAATCCAAATGGAACGAAACCTTCGCAAGGATCTTTTTTGGAACAAACACAATCAAGGAGACTTGGAGTGGATGTCAAGGAAGCAACGAGGTCTCCACGAGGTAGGGCGGTGCACCCAAGTGGGATAGACGTGCCCCCGACCCTCGTGGGCCCCATGGAGCTCCACCGCCCTACTTCTTTCACCTATATATACTCTTATACCCTGAAAACATCTAGGTGAGCCATGAAACCACTTTTCCACCGCCGAAACCTTCTGTACCCGTGAGATCCCATCTGGGGACCTTTTCCGGCGATCTGCCGGAGGGGGATTTGATCACGGAGGGCTTCTACATCAACACCATAGCCTCTCCGATGATGTGTGTGTAGTTTACCATAGACCTTCGGGTCCATAGTTATTAGCTAGATGGCTTCTTCTCTTTCTTTTGTTCTCAATACAAAGTTCTCGATGTTCTTGGAGATCTATTCGATGTAATACTTTTTGCGGTGTGTTTGCCGAGATCCGATGAATTGTGGGTTTATGATCAAGATTATCTATGAACAATATTTGATTCTTCTATGAATTCTTATATGCATGATTTGATATCTTTGCAAGTCTCTTTGAATTTTTTAGTTTGGTTTGGTCTACTAGATTGATCTTTCTTGCAATGGGAGAAGTGCTTAGCTTTGGGTCAAATCTTGCGGTGCTCGATCCCAGTGACAGAAAGGGAACCGACACGTATTGTATTGTAGCCATCGAGGATAAAAAGATGGGTTTTATATCATATTGCTTGAGTTTATCCCTCTACATCATGTCATCTTGCCTAATGTGTTACTCTGTTCTTATGAACTTAATAATCTAGATGCATGTTGGATAGCGGTCGATGTGTGGAGTAATAGTAGTATATGCAGAATCGTTACGGTCTACTTGTCACAGACATGATGCCTATGTTCATGACCATGCCTAGATATTCGCATAACTATGCGCTTTTCTATCAATTGCTCGGCAGTAATTTTTTCACCCACCGTAATATATGCTATCTTGAGAGAAGCCACTAGTGAGACCTATGGCCCCCGGGTCTACTTTACATCATATAAGTTTCCGATCTACAATTCTAGTTTATTATTTATTTTATTTTGCAATCTTTACTTTTCAATCTATACAACAAAAATACCAAAAAATATTTATCCTATTATCTTTATCAGATCTCACTTTTGTGAGTGGCTGTGAAGGGATTGACAACCCCTTTATCGCGTTGGTTGCAAGGTTCTTATTTGTTTGTGCAGGTACTAGGCGACTTGCGTGTAGTCTCCTACTGGATTGATACCTTGGTTCTCAAAAACTGAGGGAAATACTTACGCTACTTTGCTGCATCACCCTTTCCTTTTCAAGGGAAAACCATGCTCAAGAGGTAGCAAGAAGGATTTCTGGCACCGTTGCCGGGGAGATTTATGCCAAGTCAAGACATACCAAGTACCCATCACAAACTCTTATCCCTCGCATTACATTATTTGCCATTTGCCTCTCGTTTTCCTCTCCCCCACTTCACCTTTGTTGTTTTATTCGCCATTTTCTGTTTGCTTCTTTTTGCTTGCCTCTTGTTTGCTCATGTGTTGGATTGATTGTTTTTCGAGATGGCTCAAGATAATACTAAATTATGTAACTTTTCCAATACCAACAATAATGATTTTATTAGCACTCTGATTGCTCCTACTATCGATGCCGAATCTTGTGAAATCAATACCGCTTTGTTGAATCTTGTTATGAAAGATCAATTTTCTGGCATTCCTTGCCACTACCCGTATAAACAACTTCATTGATTTGTGTGATATGCAAAGGAAGAAAGATGTGGATAATGATATTGTTAAATTGAAGCTATTTCCGTTTTCGCTTAGAGATCATGCTAAAACTTGGTTCTCTTCTTTGCATAAAAATAGTATTGATTCATGGAATAAGTGCAAGGATGCTTCTATCTCTAAGTATTTTCCTCCTGCTTAGATCATCTCTCTTAGAAATGATATTATGAATTTTAAGCAACTTGAGCATGAGCATGTTGCACAAGCTTGGGAGAGGATGAAATTAATGATACGTAATTTCCCTACACATGGTTTGAATTTATGGATGATTATACAAAAAATTTATGCTGGATTGAATTTTGCTTCTAGAAATCTTTTAGATTCGGCCGCGGGAGGCACTTTTATGGAAATCACTTTAGGAGAAGCTACTATACTCATAGATAATGTTATGGTTAATTATTCTCAATGGCACACCGAAAGATCCAATAGTAAAAAAGTTCATGCTATTGAAGAAATTAATGTTTTGAGTGGAAAGATGGATGAACTTATGAAATTGTTTGCTAATAAGAGTGTTTCTTCTGATCCTAATGATATGCCTTTGTCCACTTTGATTAATAATAATAATGAATCTATGGATGTGAATTTTGTTGGTAGGAACAATTTTGGTAACAACGCATATAGAGGAAATTTTAATTCTAGGCCGTTTCCTAGTAATTCCTTTAATAATTATGGTAATTACTACAACAACTCTTATTGAAATTATAATAAGATGCCCTCTGATTTTGAGACTAGTATTAAAGAGTTTATGAATTCGCAAAAGAATTTTAATGCTTTGCTTGTAGAAAAAATGCTTAAGATTGATGAGTTGGCTAGGAACGTGGATAGATTTTCTCTTGATGTTGATTCTTTGAAACTTAGATCTATTCCACCTAAGCATGATATCAATGATTCTCTCAAAGCCATGAGAATTTCCATTGATGAGTGCAAAGAAAGAACCGCTAGGATGCGTGCTAAAAAAGATCGCTTTGTGAAAGCGTGTTCTTCTAGTTTTCATGATAATAATGATGAATATCTAAAAGTGATTGATGTGTCTCCTATTAAATCTTTGTTTTCCAATATGAATCTTGATAAAGATGGGACTGCAGATGAGTCAACTTTAGTTAGAATGCGTCCCAATGATTCGGAGTTTTTACATCTTGATGCAAAAATTGGTAAAAGTGGGATTGAAGAGGTCAAAACTTTACATAGCAATGAACCCACTATTTTGGATTTCAAGGAATTTAATTATGATAATTTCTCTTTAATAGATTGTATTTCCTTTTTGCAATCCGTGTTAAATTCTCCTCATGCTTATGATCAAAACAAAGCTTTTACCAAACATATAGTTGATGCTTTAATACAATCCTATGAAGAAAAGCTTGAATTAGAAGATTCTATCCCTAGAAAACTTTATGATGAGTGGGAACCTATTATTAAAAATTTTGTGTGATGTGTTAGGTTTCCGTGAATTTGATGATTGTTCTTTAAATTTGCATCTTGCGGATTCCACCATTAAGAAACCTACGGGAAGGATTAATGATGTTCTTATTGTTGCAAATAGGAATTATGTGCCCGTAGATTTCATTGTTCTTGATACATATTGCAATCCTACATGTCCTATTATTCTTGGTAGACCTTTCCTTAGAACGATTGATGCAGTTATTGACATGACAGAAGGAAATATTAGATTCCAATTTCCGTTAAGGAAAGGCATGGAACACTTTCCTAGAAATAAAATTAAATTACCTTATGAATCAATTATGAGAGCTACTTATGGATTGCATACCAAAGATGACAATACCTAGATCTATTCTTGTTTTTATGCCTAGCTAGGGGCGTTAAATGATAGCGCTTGTTGGGTGGCAACCCAATTTTATTTTTGTTCCTTGCATTTTGTTCCTGCTTAGTAATAAATAATTCATCTATCGTATGTTATGATTGTGTTTTTTATGTTTTAATTAGTGTTTGTGCCAAGTAAAGCCTTTAGGATCTTCTTGGGTGATTGTTATTCGATCTTGCTGGAAAAAATAGAAAGTATGTGCTCACGAGAATAATTTTCATTTTTTACCTGAGAGTGATAAAATACCAATTGCAACTGCACTAGGTCAATATACAAATTATTTAGGAAGTCCTAATTTCTCAGGATTTTTGGAGTTACAGAAGTATTCGAAACCTACAGATTGCTACAGACTGTTCTGTTTTTGATAGATTCTGTTTTTCCGTGTGTTGTTTGCTTATTTTGATGAATCTATGGCTAGTATCGGGGGGTATGAACCATAGAGAAGTTGGAATACAGTAGGTTTAACACCAATATAAATAAATAATGAGTTCATTACAGTACCTTAAAGTGGTGGTTTGTTTTCTTATACTAACGGAGCTCATGAGATTTTCTGTTGAGTTTTGTGTTGTGAAGTTCTCAAATTTTTGGGTAAAGATTTGATGGATGTTGGAACAAGGAGTGGCAAGAGCCTAAGCTTGGGAATTCCCAAGGCACCCCAAGGTAAAATTCAAGTACAACCAAAAGCCTAATCTTGGGGATGCCCCGGAAGGCATCCCCTCTTTCGTCTTCGTCTATCGGTAACTTTACTTGAGGCTATATTTTTATTCACCACATGATATGTGTTTTGCTTGGAGCTTCTTGTATGATTTGAGTCTTTGTTTTTTTGGTTTACCACAATCATCCTTGCTGTACACACCTTTTGGAGATACACACATAAATCGGAATTTATTAGAATACTCTATGTGCTTCACTTATATCTTTTGAGCTAGATAAATTTTGCTCTAGTGCCTCACTTATAACTTTTTAGAGCACGTTGGTGGTTTTATTTTATAGAAATTATTGATATATCATGCTTCACTTATATTATTTTGAGAGTCTTTTAGAACAGCATGGTAATTTGCTTTGGCTATAAAATTAGTCATAGTATGATAGGCATCCAAGATGGGTATAATAAAAAACTTTCATATAAAGTGCATTGAATACTATGAGAAGTTTGATTCCTTATGATTGTTTTGAGATATGAAGATGGTGATATTAGATTCATGCTAGTTGAGTAGTTGTGAATTTGAGAGATACTTGTGTTAAAGTTTGTGATTCCCGTAGCATGCACGTATGGTGAACCCTTATGCGATGAAGTCGGAGCATGATTTATTTTTTGATTGTCTTCCTTATTAGTGGCGGTTGGGGGCGAGCGATGGTATTTTCCTACCAATCTATCCCCCTAGGAGCATGCGCGTAATACTTTGTCTCGAAAACTAATAGATTTTTGCAATAAATATGTGAGTTCTTTATGACTAATGTTGAGTCCATGGATTATACGCATTCTCACCCTTCCACCATTGCTAGCCTCTCTAGTACCGCGCAACTTTCGCCGGTACCATAAACCCACCATTTACCTTCCTCAAAACAGCCACCATACCTACCTATTATGGCATTTCCATAGCCATTCCGAGATATATTGCCATGCAACTTTCCAAGACCTAGAGGAGACATTTGAAAGCCTCCGCCAGGTGGACTTGCGGCTCAACCCGGAGAATTGCGTGTTTGGCATCCCTTCCGGCAAGCTGCTGGGCTTCCTCGTGTCCCACAGGAGGATCGTGGCCAACCCAGAGAAGGTCATGGCCATTGAAGACATGAGTCCACCGCAAACCCTCAAGGAAATGCAGAAGCTTGCTGGACGCGTGACTGTGTTGGGATGCTTTATTTCCAAGCTGGGAGAGTGTGCCCTACCCTTCTTCAAGCTGATGAAGAAGAAGGGCCCATTAGAGTGGACCCCGGAGGCCGACCTAGAATTTCAAGACATCAAGACATACCTGACCAGCCCTCTAGTGATGGTGGCGCCGCGACCTCTCGAGCCCCTAGTGCTTTATCTTGCTGCCACTCCCTACTCCGCCAGCGCGGCTCTAGTGGTGGTTCGGGAAGAACACCAATCCAAGGGCGCATCGCGCCGAGCTACGCCCCTAGCAGAGATAATGCAAGACCTGGAGGGCGCCACAAGGGCCGCAATAGCAACAGCAAAGGGTCAAGCTCAGCAGGATGACGCTCCTGAACCCGCAAAGGCCCCGACAAGCGATCAAGCGTTGGGGGATCCACCACCTCAGGAGGTACCCCAACTCTCGGAAGACGAAAATCTCATTAGCGCACCTACCCTCATCGAGCACCCGATATACTTCGTTAGCACAGTGTTGCAGGATGCAAGAGCACGGTACCCCATGCCTCAGAAGCTCTTACTCGCGCTCCTGGTGGCCTCACAAAGCTGTGGCACTACTTTCAAGGCCACCCCATCAAGGTCGTCTTAGCCTACCCACTAGAGAGGGTGCTCAGGATCCCCAACTCCACCGGGAGGGTCGCCGAGTGGAACATCGAGCTGCAGGCATTCCAGTTGGAGTTCAGCACCACCAGGGTCATCAAAGGGGCCGCGCTCGCCGATTTTGTGGCAGAATGGACGGACGCCCCGGCGCTTGAAATAGGCGAGGACCGGTCCCTCTCGTTGGGAAGTGAGGCGCCCAACGGCTGGGTCATGTATTTCGATGGTTCCTTCCTGCGCCAAGGCGCGGGGGCTGGAGCAATGCTCATCTCACCCACTTAGGACAAGCTCTACTATGTCGTGCAGCTCTGCTTCCAGCAGGGCGAGAAGGTCTCCAACAACATTGCAGAGTACGAAGGCCTCATAGACGGCCTGAAGGCTGCGACGACACTTGGGGTGAAGCGTCTCACCATCAGGGGCGACTCGCAGCTCCTCGTCAACTTCTCCAACAAGATATATGAGCCGAAGGATGAACACATGGAGGCATACCTCACAGAAGTACGCAAGATGGAGGAGCAGTTCCTGGGCCTGGAGTTGCAGCATGTGCCCCGGGGAACCAACAAGGGAGCCGACGACATCGCCAGAAGGGCATCCAATCGACAGCCCCAAGAGCCTAGCATCTTCGAGGAGCGGCTCTTCAAGCCATCGGCGACACCACCGCTTTCAAGGATAGCGCAGCCTCGGGAGGAGCTCCCGCAGCCGCCTGTCGCGGGAGCCCCATCCTGTGGCCCGACTTCGAGAGCGCGTCTACTCTTGGCGCTCGAGCCCCAGGAGGGATGCTGGACCAAGGAATTCAAGGAATACCTGATACAAGGGACACTGCCAAAGAAGGAAGAGGACGCGGAGCATGTTACCCGGCAAGCCATGGCATACTGCATCCGGGACGGTAAATTATATAGGAAGTGGCCAAATGACGTTTCACTGTGTTGCATCTCTAGGTAATAGGGGAAGGAGTTGCTAGCCGACATACACGGCGGAGACTGCGGGCACCACTCGTCGTCACGAACCCTCGTCGGCAAGGCATTCCGAAGTGGATTCTACTGGCCTACGGCGCTCAATGACGCAGCTGAGCTGGTGAAGTCCTGCGAGGCCTGCCAATTCCACACCAAGCAAATCCATCAGCCAACTCAGGGCCTCCAGACCATTCCCCTCTTGTGGCCGTTCACAGTCTAGGGACTAGATATCCTAGGCTCGTTCCCTCGGGCTCCTGGGGGCTATCGATACCTCTACGTCGCCATCGACAAGCTCACTAAGTGGGCGGAGGTGGAAGCCGTCCGCACCATCCCAGCTAGCTATGCGGTCAAGTTCATCAAGGGTCTCGTGAGCTGTTTTGGGGTCTCCAACCGCATCATCACCGATAATGGTTCGCAGTTCACCAATAATCTCTTCAAAACATACTGTGCTAACCTTGGATCGCAAATCTGCTACAATTCAGTAGCGCACCCCAAGAGCAATGGCCAGGCCGAACAAGCCAACGCGGAGGTCCTGAGAGGCCTCAAGACCAGGACCTTCAAGAAGAAGCTCAAGGCCTGCGGCAGGGGCTGGCACGATGAGCTCCAGTCCGTGATGTGGTCCATCCGCACCACGCCACCAAATCGACGGGCGAGACCCCGTTCTTCCTCGTCTACGGAGCAAAAGCAGTCCTCCCTCACGAGGTCAGACATTGCTCTGCACGGGTCCTGGCGTTCGATGAAACGCGGCAGGATGCCAGGCGGGGGATGGACCTCGTGCTGGGGGAGGAACACCGCCGCGAAGCTGCACTACGGGTGGCAAGATACCAGCAGGCGCTGCGGCGGTACCACTATCGCAGCGTCTGCTCCAGGACGCTCGAGGTGGGTGACCTTGTCATGAGGCGGGTGCTCTCCAGGGAAGGGCTGCATAAGCTCTCACCCATGTGAGAGGGCCCGTTCAAGGTCGTCCATTTCTCCAGGCCTGGTGCCGCGCGCCTGGAGTCACAGGACGGGGTACCCATCCAGAACGCCTGGAACATCCGGCACCTCCGGAAGTTCTACACCTAAAGAAAGGCCCAGCGCCTATGAATAAATGCCCAGCCTCTGTGAAGCAAGGCCTCGTGCCTGTGAAGGTCTCCGCTAGTGACACTCTGATGTAATAATGAGTAGGGCTGTACACGCCCCCAAGTCTCAGGAGTGCCGCCCTTGGTCCTCGGGGGCTCTGTCAGTGTCAAAACCAGCAGATCTGGGGTAGGGGGTCCTAAACTGTGCGTCTAGGATCGATGGTAACAGGAGACAAGGGACACGATGTTTACCCAGGTTCGGGCCCTCTCTATGGAGGTAATACCCTACTTCTTGCTTGATTGATCTTGATGAATATGAGTATTACAAGAGTTGATCTACCACGAGATCGTAATGACTAAACCCTAGAAGTATAGCCTATGAATATGGTAATGGGTATATTTGTGTTGTCCTTTCCAGACTATCCACTTTGGTTTATATAGACACCGAGGGGATCTAGGGTTTACATGTAGTCGGCTACATAAAAAGGAATCTTCGGTCGCCAAGCTTGCCTTCCACGCCAAGTAGAGTCCAATCCGGGCACGGTGCAATCTTCAGTTTTCATGTCTTCACAGCCCATCAGTCCGGCCCATGGATAACAGGTCGGACGCTCAAGGACCCCTTAGTCCAGGACTCCCTCAGTAGCCCCTGAACCTGGCTTCAATGACGAGGAGTCTAGCGCGTAGATTTGTCTTCGACATTGCAAGGCGGCTTCCATCCTTCCGAACTCGAGAATAGTCTTCGGACGAAGTAAGTATATCCGGACATGTGTATATAATGGCAGAAAATATAACACCCCACGAGCCCAACTTGTTGATAACTGTTCATGACATCGTATCATGCCTGCCCGGTTGCTATTTCCAACTGTCAGCTAGCGAACCGCCCCACGTCTCGGGGTGCGGTTTTACTGGCACGTCTCGTCAGGGCAGAGATCGTGTCCCTTTATTTACGGGATTTTCATTAATGCAGGCGAGGGTAACCCAACCGTCCCCTGGGTACAACTCCTTGGTGATAGGTAAGTTTAGAGACCCTGGGGGAGACGCCCAATATTCGGGACCTTTATATAGAGAGCCAATCTCGTTTTCTTCCCTTGCGCGTGCTCCTTCCTCAACCCTGGTGTCGGTGTCAAAACCGGCGGATCTCGGGTAGGGGGTCCCGAACTGTGTGTCTAAGGCGGATGGTAACAGGAGGCAGGGGGCACGATGTTTTACCCAGGTTCGGGCCCTCTTGATGGAGGTAAAACCCTACGTCCTGCTTGATTTATTCTTGATGATATGGGTAGTACAAGAGTTGATCTACCACGAGATCGGAGAGGCTAAACCCTAGAAGTTAGCCTATGGTATGATTGTATGTTATCCTACGGACTAAAACCCTCCGGTTTATATAGACACCGGAAGGGGCTAGGGTTACACAAGGTCGGTTACAAAGGAGGGGATATACATATTCGTATTGCCTAGCTTGCCTTCTATGCCAAGTAGAGTCCCATCCAGACACGGGACGAAGTCTTGAATCTCGTATTTTCATAGTCCAACGGTCCGGCCAAAGGATATAGTCCGGCTGTCCGGAGACCCCCTAATCCAGGACTCCCTCAGTAGCCCCTGAACCAGGCTTCAATGACGATGAGTCCGGCGCGCAGTGTTGTCTTCGGCATTGCAAGGCGGGTTCCTCCTCCGAATACACCACGGAAGAATTTGAATACAAGGATAGTGTCCGACCCTGCAAAATAAGTTCCACATACCACCGTAGAGAGAATAATATTACCACAAATCTAATCTGCTGACACGTTTTGGTAGCATGACATCACGGCACGGCCCGGTAATTATTTGAACCGTTTTTTCTTTAACCAGCCCCCGCACATAACGTGAGGCGGTTTCTTGACACGTCTTGTCAAAGCAGAGATCGTGTTCCCCTTATTACGGGATTCTCATCAATACGGACGTGGGTAACCCAACCGCGCCATCAATTACGGTGCTTGGGGGATAAGCGAGTTTTACCAGGCTAGTGGGGGCGCACAGTTTAGTCCGCCCTTATAAAGGGATAAGATCTCACCTTTTTCTACCCACGCCTTCTTCCTCCTTGCTCATCCATTCTCCCGCACTCGAGCTCCAGCGCCCAAGTCCGCATCCTCCTCCTCAACTCTCTTCAAACATGTCCAGAGCCGGAGGCAACTGGATGGCCTCCTCCGTCACGGAGGGGCACATCAAAAAGTTATGTGGAGCTGGATACTTAGCCGTAGACATCGCGCACCGGCTGCCAGCCGCAGGGCAGGTCGTCCCTACCCCGGAACCTCACGAAAGGGTGGTTTTCCTCCCCCACTTCATCCGCGGATTGGGGTTTCCCCTCCATCCATTCGTCCGCGGCCTCATGTTCTACTATGGGCTGGACTTTCATGATCTGGCCCCGAATTTCATCCTCAACATCTCGGCGTTCAATGTCGTGTTCGAGGCTTTCCTCCGCATCGGGCCCCACTTTGGTCTATGGCTGAAGACCTTCAATATCAAGCCGAAGGTTGTAGGCGGACAACAAGCGGAATGCGGCGGAGCCATGGTGGGCAAAATGCCCAACGTTGCATGGCTCGAGGGATCCTTCATGGAGACCGTAAAGGGGTGGCAATCGGGGTGGTTCTACATCACCGAGCCGCGCGACACCAACTGGGTGGCGGCCCCCAAGTTTCGATCCGGAATCCCCACGCGGCTCACTTCCTGGAAGGAGAAGGGCCTGTCCTGGGGTTCATCGGTGGAGCTGGACGGACTCCAGAAGTGTATCCGGAACATGACAAGCAAGAAACTTAAGCTTGTCAACATAGTCCAGGTCATGCTCTTCCGCCGGATCCTCCCGTGTCAACAACGGGATTTCAACTTATGGGAGTTCGACCCGGCCTGGCACCAGACTCTAAGCGAGCTCTTCGACACGACGCACAAAGACGTCTGGAGGGTGATGTTCAAGGGTGCCGAGGTCCCTCCCTCTCTCACCGAGGACCGCGGGCTAAGCGTGAAGTGCCCTGCGAATCCGGTAAGTTCTGTACATCTGGTAGGATATTTATTTCCCATAGCTTAACCATGTGCGGGGTCTGAGCTCCCATGCCTTTAACAGGACTAGGTGGAGGCAGCGGAGCAGATTGACTGTCCGGCCACTCTGCCCGAAGACACTACGGACGCTCTCCTGACGGAGATGCGGACTCCGGCTCCTTATGAGGTGCCGGATAAGACCAAGAAGAGGGCCAAGGGAACCCGAAAGAGTTCCCGGCGCCAGGTGGTATCGGACTCATCGTCCGATAACTCCGAGAAGCACTCCTCCCACGAAAACGAGGAGGAGGAAGATGAAGATGCTCCCCCTCCAACCGGGGGAGACAAGAAAAGTAAGGTCGCCCCAACCGGGGAGGCCGAAGGGTACAAGAAAGGAAGGACTCTCCTTTCGGACTGCTCCACCACCGCCGCCAAAGGCGAAGACGAGTGGCTGCTCAGGGCCAAGCCCCTGGCGAAGTCGTAAGTATTCAGATACCAGAGTAACTCATAGCATACCTTTGTCGCATTGCTTCTCCTAATGCCGAATATGATTATGCAGACCGCCCCAAGCCCGTATCGACGTATCCTCGTCGGATGGTTCCTTGGACTCGTCGGATATGGATAGCGATCCACTTCCGACTGCCTCCCCCCATTGCCCTACGGACAATGCCGAGGTATTGTCTCAAGGGGCACCGAGCCGGGGGGAGACAGTCCCGTAGGCACCTCAAGGAGACCTTCCGGACTCCAGGAGCAAAGGGAGCAAGGCTCCCGGGGACTCCAAGTTCGGCTCTCAGCCGAACACCGCACCGGAACCTCCAGTGGTTCCGGACTCGGGCAGGCGGCCCCCTTCCAAAAGGGGTAAGATGCCCGTGCCGGTGACCTCTGTCCATCTAGAGGCACCGGACAACCTGCTGGGAGCGCTTCACGGAGCTTCCATCGACGAAGAGCACCGCACTATTATGAGTGCGGTGATCAAGAAGGTTCAGTCCGCCAAGAGCGGACTTGCTGAAGCCTGTGCCAGCCTTCTAACAGGCTTTGAGGTAAGTATTTAAAATATATGAAAAATATTACCGCATAGACAGTAGCCAGGCGGTCTTGTTGTCGATTACTCCGGGCGGTCTTGTTGTCGATTACTCCGGGCGTGCTTGAAGGTGTCCAGGTCTTTAATCGTCGAACAGGTGGATTGCCTTAAAAGGCTGCTTTGCGCTTTTACTGCGAGGGCCGCAGTGTGCTCCTCCGTACCTTGAGAGTGCTCTGTGTTTCCATTAACTGAGATGACCCCCTGTGGTCCTGGCATCTTGAGCTTGAGATATGCATAATGTGGTAATGCGGTTCGCCCAAGCAGTGCATGATAGCCACTGCGGAACAGGACTATATCGAAGATTAACTCCTCGCTTCGGAAGTTATCCAGGGATCCGAAGACCACTTCCAGTGCGACTAAGCCTGTGCAATGGGCGTCTACACCTGGTATGACGCCTTTGAAGGTCGTTTTTTGTGGGTTTGATCCTTGAGGGGTCTATACCCATTTTGCGCACTGTGTCCTGATAAAGCAGGTTCAGGCTGCTGCCGCCATCCATAAGGACTCGAGTGAGGTGAAATCCATCAATGATTGGGTCTAGGACCAGTGCAGCGAATCCGCCATGACAGATACTAGTGGGGTGGTCCCTGCGATCGAAGGTGATCGGACAAGAGGACCATGGGTTGAACTTTGGGGCGAGTGGCTCTAACGCATATACGTCCCTTAGCGCACGCTTCCGCTCCCTCTTGGGAATGTGGGTTGCGTATATCATGTTCACCGTCCGCACTTCTGGGGGGAACCTCTTCTGTCCTCCGGTGTTCGGCTGCTGGGGCTCCTCCTCGTCATTGCTATGTGACCCCTTATCTTTGTTTTTGGCATTTAACTTGCCGGCCTGCTTGAACACCCAACAACCCCTGTTGGTGTGGTTGGCTGGCTTGTCGGGGGTGCCGTGTATTTGACACGAGCGATCGAGTATACGGTCCAAACTAGACGGGCCCAGAGTGCTTCTTTTGAATGGCTTTTTCCGCTGACCGGGTTTAGAGCCTCTGAATCTGGCATTGACTGTCGTATCCTCGGTATTGTCGCTGTTAATGCGGCGCTTGTGTTTGTTGCGGCATGACCTGCCATTGCCATCCTTGGTATCCGAAGTACCATGGTTCTTTGATATATTATTACTGCAAGCCAACCAGCTGTCCTCTCCCGCACAAAAGCGAGTCATGAGTGTCGTGAGGGCTGCCATAGATTTCGGCTTTTCCTGGCCAAGGTGCTAGGCGAGCCACTCGTCGCGGATGTTGTGCTTAAAAGCTGCTAGGGCCTTTGCATCCGGACAGTCGACAATTTGATTTTTCTTAGTTAGGAACCATGTCCAGAATTGCCTGGCCAATTCCTCTGGCTGCTAAATTATGTGGCTCAAGTCATCGGCATCTGGTGGTCGCACATAAGTGCCCTGGAAGTTGTCAAGGAATGCGGCTTCCAGATCTTCCCCACAGCCAATGGATTCTGCTGGCAGGCTGTTGAGCCAATGCCGAGCTGGTCCTTTGAGCTTGAGTGGGAGGTATTTGATGGCGTGTAGATCATCACCGCGGGCCATGTGGATGTGCAGGAGGAAGTCCTCGATCCATACTACAGGATCTGTTGTGCCGTCGTATGATTCTATATTTACGGGTTTGAAACCCTCTGGGATTTGATGATCCATTACTTCGTCTGTGAAGCATAGGGGGTGTGCGGTGCCTCTGTACTGGGCTATATTGCGACGCACCTCAAGTGAGTCTTGTCCGCTGTGTTCGGCCCGGCCGGACTTACTTTTACTGTATCCGGCGTGACGGTTATCGTCTCGCATACTGGTGCGCCCTCATGATCCGTAGATCGATCTTGTGTGTTTTTCTTTGTCCTCCAATATGTCTCGCAGGTCTGGCGTATTTCCCCATGTCTTGACATTTTTATTTGAGTGGCGTCGGGGTGCGGGCTGAACTTTTGGCTGGAATGCCTCTTTGTCACGGCCACGAGGTGGCCGATCAGCCGCGTCATACGCTGGAGATGTAGGTTTTGGTGCTTCCTCCTCTAGTCGGGGTAGCAACCTGTGCTTTGGGTAACTCTTGGAGGGGCGTTCGAGTTTATATTCCTCGGCCGCAAGGACTTCAGTCCATCTGTCAGCTAGCAAATCTTGATCATCTTGAAGCCGCTGTTGCTTTTTCTTAAGGCTATTTGCCGTGGCTATAAGCCGGCGCTTGAAGCGCTCTTGTTCGACGGGATCCTTAGGCATGACGAATTCGTCATCGTCGAGGCTTGCCTTGTCTTCGGAGGGAGGCATGTAATTATCATCCTCCGCTTCTCCATCTGCCGCTCTCTCGGGAGGGCTGGCTTCTCCATCCTCCTGCCCTAAATCTTGTTGGAGGGGATTGTTGTCGTCTTCGGCACTGTCCGGAGTGCTATTATCTCATGTGATGGTATCACCGCTTTTTCTTTGGAGAGACTTAGAGCAGCACCGCTAATGTCGGCGCTTGGGTTGCTTCTTGGAGGGGTCATCCTCCGTTGTCCCGTCGCCATTGCCTTCTTTGGGTGTGTCCACCATATATATGTCATATGATGACGTGGATGTCTAGTGCCCTGTGGGCAGTGGTTCCTCTTCGTCTCCCGCATCGTCGTCCATACTGTCGATGTCCATGGAGTCGAAGTCGAGCATGTCAGTTAAGTCGTCGACAGTGGCTACTAAGTGGGTGGGGGGTGCGCGGCGAATTTCTTCGTCATCCGCATCCCAATCCTGCCGGACATAGTTCGGCCAGGACTCTCCTGAGAAGGAGAGAGACCTTAATGAGTTCAGTATGTCGCCGAAGGGCGAGTGCTGAAAAATATCTGCGGAGGTAAACTCCATGATTAGCGCCCAATCGGATTCGATAGGCACGGGCGCAGGCGGTTCGGAGTCCGTGGCCGGGGAAGAATCCGGTAGTTCGGCGTCACGGCTCCCGTGAGGGGTAAGGTCGATACTCGGCTCGATCGCCACTGAGGATATGGCCTCCGTGGCGGGGTCTATCCACCCATCCATGGATGGCGCAATTGGCTCCGAATTGAGGATCGGAGCGGTTGCCGGCGCGATCTCCTGAACATTGTCCGATGGCAGAGCTCAATCAAGCTCATCGTGACTGTGTGGCGCACTAGACAGGGGCTCGAATCCGTCGAAGATCAAGTCGCCACGGATATCGGCCGTGTAATTTAAGCTTCCAAACCTGACCTGGTGGCCAGGGGCGTAAGTCTCGATTTGCTCCAGATGGCCAAGCAAGTTGGCCCGCAGTGCGAAGCCGCCGAATACAAAGATCTGTCCGGGGAGAAAAGTCTCACCCTGGACTGCATCGCTATCGATGATTGAAGGAGCCATCAAGCCTAATGATGACGACACAGAGGAACTCTCAATGAAAGCACCAATGTCGGTGTCAAAACTGGCGGATCTCGGGTAGGGGGTCCCGAACTGTGCGTCTAAGGTGGATGGTAACAGGAGGCAGGGGACACGATGTTTTACCCAGGTTCGGGCCCTATTGATGGAGGTAAAACCCTACGTCCTGCTTGATTTATTCTTGATGATATGGGTAGTACAAGAGTTGATCTACCACGAGATCGGAGAGGCTAAACCCTAGAAGCTAGCCTATGGTATGATTGTATGTTGTCCTACGGACTAAAACCCTCCGGTTTATATAGACACCGGAAGGGGCTAGGGTTACACAAGGTCGGTTACAAAGGAGGTGATATACATATCCGTATTGCCTAGCTTGCCTTCTACGCCAAGTAGAGTCCAATCCGGACATGGGACAAAGTCTTCAATCTCGTATTTTCATAGTCCAACAGTCCGGCCAAAGGATATAGTCCGGCTGTCCGGAGACACCCTAATCCAGGACTCCCTCACCCGGCCACCCCAAGTTCCAACCCTCGGGTTCCAATCGCCACCAGCCCTAGTCATGTCCGGATCCAACCATCAGGGCCGGTGGGTGGCTTCTTCTGTCACGGAGGAGGATATTGCAAAGCTCCGCGCAACGAGGTATCTGACCTCGAAAATCTTTCATCGGCTCCCGGCACAAGGGCAAGTCATACCGACCCCCAGATCTGGCGAGAGGGTAGTGTTTGTATCCCACTTTCTTCACAGGCTAGGGTTCGCACTTAACCCCTTCGTTCGAGGTCTCATGTTCTACTATGGTCTAGATTTTCATGATCTGGCCATGGACTCTATTCTCCTCATCTCGACATTTATCGTCACATGTGAGGCCTTACTCTGGACTCCTCCGCACTTTGGTTTGTGGCTCAAGACCTTTGATGTGAGGCCGTAGGTGGCAGAAGAGGAGCAGGCAGAGTGCGGCAGCGTCATAATAGGCAAGCTGGCCAGCGTTGTTTGGCCCGAAGGATCTTTCGCCACATCTTTCGACCCATGACAGCAGGGGTGGTTTTATATCGACGAGCCGCGGGGCCCCAAGTGGGCGGCAACACATGCATTCCGACCCGGCCCTCCAATTCAGCTCGCTTCGTGGGTCAATAAGGGATTGGACTGGCGATCCATCGATGAAGTGCAGACTCTACAAAGTCACATCCGAAGCCTTACCGAGAAGGGCATCAATCTTGCAAACGTCGTTCAAATAATGCTAGTCCGCCGGATCCTGCCATGTCAGCGGCGGCCTCTTCGCATGTGGGAGTTTAACCCAGAAGGGCGGCAGACTCTACAGCACTTCTTCGGCACCACGCATGAAGGAATGTGGAAGTTATATTTCGGGGAGAAAGAGCAATGGCCGGACACCACCAAAGATGTTGGCCTTGACTGCAATCATCCGGGCACTTCGGTAAGTACTCGATATCCGAGCACCTTCCATTTAGGTATCCCTTAATCAAGATACTGAACAATCCGTCCCTGTATAGGACTGGATAAACAAAGCAGTGCTAATCTGGTGTCCAGCGCCCCTTCCCGAAGGCCCTGCGACCGACTTGTTGACGAGAATGCTGATTTCGACACCGTACCAGGTGGCTGCGTTCGGGGAAACCGAAATCCCTTTGCCCAAGGGCAAGAGTGTAGAGGGGGTGCTCCAAGGCAAGAAGAGGGTCTCCTCCAAAGATCAGGAGGGGAAGCCTTCCAAGAGAGGAAAAACGCCGTCGTCGAGCAGCTTGGGCCGGGCGAGCGAGGCTGCCGTAGAGTTTGATGATGAGGATGAGCCTCGAGGCAGACCGTAAGCGAGGCTGGGGTACTTTAAACGCACCTCATTCTTTTCCTATTAGTGAAGTAATCGTCCAATATATGTTCATCCACGCAGGTTAACGCATGGTGCTTCTCAATCGTCCTCCTCCTCGGGAGATCTTCTTCCGGTGATGATGGAGAGTGACATGCCTCCTCTAGCCTCATCGCCCAACAGGGGAGATGATACCGAGGTATCGTCCCGACGGGCTTCTCCTAAACACCAAGTAGTACAGGAAGCGAAGGAGGTGTTACTCGAAGGCGGTGTCTCTATCACTCGGGGTTCCGGGATCAAGGCTGGTATCTCCGAACCGTACGGTTTACAGCCGGAGACGACTCTGGAGGAAAGTAAGCGGGTTCCTTCACAGGAATGTTGTACTCCGGTGGCGGTTTTCGAAGACCCAGGAGCGTCAGACACGCTGACGGGCTTGCTACGACAGTCATCCATTTTAGAAGAGCACCGTACCTTGATGGCTACGATGGTCAAAAGGGTTCTATCTACGAAGAGTGGATTGAACGAGGCATTTACGAGCCTTCTGAGAGGTTTTGAGGTTTGTGATGTAGTTTTGTCAATTGAATTTTATGGACAGAATGCACCTGTTGTATATGCAGTAGCCCCTGAGACTCGGATTGTCTTCCGAAGGAAGCGATCGGAGGATCAAAGAGATATGCTCATGTATTGACCTTGGTTTAATTTGCAATACAGGCTGCTGCCCCTCCTGTGGCTGCCCAGAATACGGAAGTGGCCGAACTACAGCAAAAGCTGGATATTGCGGAGGATGACATTGCATTGATCAACAGGCGTCTTGACGACTCGCAAGGTATGTATTTCGAGCATTCTTTACACCAGTGTGCTTGATGCGGGAAAGTGTTGTATATTAAATGTGCATACAATGCAGATGGTGTTGCCGCTATGGAGGCTCTACGGGCGGAGCTAGTCCGGGCCAAGGAGCGGGTCCGGCTTAGTGATGCTGCTGCTAAAGAGGCATCGGTTGAACTGAAGGCCGAACAAGCTGCGTGGTGCCAGGGCGAGGAGAAGGTATCCATGATGACACTCGCTTTGGAAAATGCCACTGGCCGCTGCGAATTTCTTGAGAAGGAGAATGAACCCTTAACGGCTGAACTAGACAAGGCCCGACAGGAGGCAAGAGAAGCGTGATCAGAGTCCAGAGCACTCTATGAGGAGGTTCGGCAAGCGAAAGAGATATTGGCTGGAAAGCCTTTTCTGCTGCAGACTAAGTTCGGCGACCCGGACTATGCTCAGCTGAACCAAGTCTGGAGTTCTCCGGACGAGTATTTGGACTTGCCGAAGAGTTCTTCCGATGCAGCGCGGTATTACCAAGCGCGAGCTGGATGTGCAACAGAGAAGCTTTTTTGTCACAATTCGGTGCGTCTAAGCGCCCGCTGCTGCTTAATGAACAGATGTCCCAATGGGCCGAACTTCGTAGGGTATCTGGTGCTACCATGAAGGATGTTGTAATCCGGTTGTGGCCAACTGAGCCTGTGTCGAGTAGCTATTTCGTTTTGGTGCAGATGCTTGTCGATGTGGTGCCGCGAATCGATGATGTGAATTGATCGGTGTGCATTGAAGGTACACGGATGGCCCTTGCCCAAGTCAAGTTGTTCTGGGGAAAGATGAAGGCCATCAACGTCATCACGAAGGGTCCGCTTGGAGGCAGGGACCGTCCAGAACCGGAGAGATATTTTGAAGACGTCATGGAGGTCGCCCGCTTGATAGAGGGTCAATGCTCAAAAAACATAATGTTCGAGTGAGGTGTATGATGATTGTAAAAGAGAACTTTATGGTTAATCTATTTATGTTTTGCTCGAAAGCTTGAATTCCTCCTTTGTGGTTGTTTTAATATAATCTGAAAGTTTTCCAGTCATCGGCTTTAGCCCCCTTGTAGGAAGTACAGGGGTGTTCGGCAAAGCATTTAATCACTCTTTATCCAACGTCTTGGTCCATGAAGGAGGTGATAATGCGGCGAACACTTTCACTTAACCATAGGAGTTTTATGGTGGGGCTACGACATAGCCCCTGGTGTGTATGCGGCGTGTGGTGCCGTGCATATCTGATCTGAAAAAGATCCTTCGTGTTAAACGGAGAATTGCTAAGGATTCCATTAAGTCGTCAAGTGCTTGACCAGCTCTCGCCGCATCATGACAGTCAGTTTTCGGCTTTCTCTACTGAGGTGCTCATCCGGTCTAGGCCAGGGCACAATCGCAGTAGTTCTCTCTTTACTACCCTAGGTGATAGAGCGGAACGTAGGGTAGCAAACACAGGAGTCAGGCAACCCAACTATTGGCCCAAGACAATGATTTGGAGCTGATGCATATAAGGCCAAACTTGCGATGCTGAAGTACGCTACAGAGCTGTTCGGACTTTTACTGGCAGCTCATTCGTTCCCATGCCGAGCCCCTGGCATGGTATGCCAAGGTGTATCTGCAGAGCAGCCGTTAAGGCCGTACTTATTGTTGAAAGAGTATGAAAGATCGGTTTGGATGAGAATTACTAAGAACGGAGCGATGTGCCAATGATAAATTTATGTATATATATAATAATAATAATAATAATAATAATAAAGAAAAAGAAAAGAAACCATGAACCCGGCTATTTGACATGCTCGGGGTCGGGATTAGAGGAAAAAGGGCATATTATAGGCTCGGAATAAAGAGTATGGTCCACAAAAAGTTATTTTGGACCTCCTGTTCCACGTCTGCATCGCCCGTCCTCGGGGAGGGGAATCCTTAACGGAAGTAGCCCCTTGGGTGAGCATACAGATCCGAACTCCGATAGAGTCCGTTGTAGATGCTGTCCAGCTGGTCACCTGTTCTTTAGGGATGATACAGAAAAATAGAGTAAGCAGATAAAAAACGTTACGGGAATGCTTGTAGGATGGTCCGTATTGTGCTTCCGCCGATGCCCACAGTATCTTGAGTGCGTAGTGATGTGTGCGTGGTGCGAATTTTGCTAGTACATTACGTGGGTGGCGGAAGACGAACCGCTACTTGCGTTCCGGGAGTGGTCGAACATCGGAGGGGAACTGTTTCTGGCCCCTGGCGTTCTGCTGTCGAGATGATCCGTCGTCTTTATCGCCTGGTGTCCTCCTCCCCTTGTGGTCAGTGTTAAGCTTGCCTGCCTGCTTGAAGACCCAACAGTTTCGGTTGCTATGATTAGCTGGCATATCAGGGTGACCGTGAATATGACAAGGTCGGTCCAATATCCTGTCAAGGGTGGATGGTCCATCCTGGTTTGCCTTTAGTGGCTTCTTCCGTTGACCGGGCTTCGGATTGTGAAATCCGGCATTTGCCGCTGTGTCGCATATATTACTGCGACTGTTGTGTTCGGTTCGTCGTGGCTTGTCGTTGCCATCTCGGATTTCGGAGGTGCCCGGGCTGCTGGCATCGTTGCTTTTACGAGCAAGCCAGTTGTCTTCTCCCACACAGAAGCGGGTCATTAGAGCGGTAAGGGCTTCCATGGATTTGGGTCCTTCCTGGCCGAGGTGACACGCGCTAGCCATTCATCCTGGACGCTATGTCTGAAGGCCGCAAGGGCTTCTGTGTCCGGACAGTCGATAATTTGGTTCTTTTTGACTAAGAACCTGGTCCAGAGCTCCCTGGCTGACTCGCCGGGCTCCTGGACAATGTGACTTAAGTCATCGGCGTATAATGGCCGGGCATATGTTCCCTAGAAGTTGTCTCGAAAGGCGTCTTCCAAATCTTCCCAGCTGCCAATGGAATTTTCTGGCAAACTGTTTAGCCAGTATCGAGCTGGACCTTTAAGCTTGAGAGGTTGGTATTTAATGGCGTGGAGGTCGTCTCCACAGGCCATGTGAATATGGAGGAGGTAATCCTCGATCCATACCGCGGGATTTGTTGTTCCATCGTATGATTCGATGTTGATGGGTTTAAACCCGTCTGGAAATCCGTGCTCCATTACTTTGTTAGTGAAGCAGCGAGGGTGTGCGGCTCCTCTATGTTGGGCCACACTATGAAGCACCTTTGGCGAGTTCCATTTACGGTGTTCGGTCCGGGCATGGTCGGCTTTATAGCGTCCGAATAGGCGACCATCATCGTCGGTCGGGGTATGTGATCTGTACGTCGATCGTGTGCGTCCTCCTCTTCGCTCCGTGTATTGGTTGATATCACAGGTATTCCCCCGAGCTGTTTTGTTTTGACGGCCGAATGGGTTGGTATGGTGCTCTGCTTGGGCTGCTGCTTTGTCTGGACCGAACTGTGGTCGACCCACCGCATTGTTCGATGGTGGTACCGCGCTGCCATCGTATTGAGGGAGCCGGCTATTCTTGGGGTGGCTTTTGACTGGGCTGCTGGGGCCGTATTCTTCGGCAGCCAAGACCTCGGTCCATCTATCATTGAGCAAATCTTGGCTTGCTTGAAGATGCAGCTGCTTCTTTCTTAGGCTCCTTGTAGTGGCTATAAGCCGGCGTTTAAAGCGCTCTTGCTCGAGAGGTTCCTTGGGCATGGTAAAATCTTCGTTGCCGAGGATCTCCTCTTCCTTGGAGAGTGGGAGATAATTGTTATCCTCCGAGTCCCCATATGTGGTATGTTCACCAGAGTTGTCTTGCCTGCCTCCCTGCTCATCCTGCTCGGATTCTACCTCCACGGGGTCTTTGTTGTCCGAAGTATCGTCTTTTCTAGTGCTGGCAGTGTTTTCTCTTGGGCGATGTGACCTATGGTGCCGGTGTCCGGGCTATGTACCAGGCGGTTTATTCACGACCGGATCCTCCTTGTCATCGTCGAGAATGCCGTAAGGTGTGTCTACCATACACACGTCATACCAGGAAGTGGTCATCCCGTGTCGAACGGGTAGTAAGCTCTGGCCTTGCCCCTCATCGTCGTCCACACCATCGATGTCTTCGGAGCGGGGTCGGGCATGTTGGTTAGGTCTTCAATAGTGGCTACGAAGTGGGCGGCAGGTAGGAAACAAAATTCTCCATCGTCCGTAGAAAGTTCGAACCGAACATAGTCCGACGACGGGTCACTTGCCAGTGATATGTTTTTTAGCGAGTTTAGTATGTCACCCATGGGCGAGTGTTGGAAGACATCTGCGGCGCTGAACTTGAGGATCGATAACCGATCGAGTTCGGTATACGCGGGCTCGCAGGGTTCGAAGTTCGACATCGGAGGCGAGTCCGAGGTTCCGTGGATGCGGATATCGTATGAAGTGGAATCTGCGTGCGGCTCCAGCACCGCGGAATAGGTAACCCCCGTGATGGGGTCGAGCTTCCCGTATTCGGGCGACTTGATCTGCTCCGGATTTAAGGCCAGAGCTGTTACAGGAGCTATCTCCTCGATGTGGCCCGATGACAGGTTTAAGCCATGTTTATCGAGACGATGGGGAGCGGTTGCCGCGGTCTCGAATCCATCGAAGATAAAATCTCCATGGACGTCCGCGACGTAATTCAGGCTTCTGAATCTGACCTGATGGCCAGGGGCGTAGCTGTCGATCTGCTCCAAATGGCTAAACGAGTTGGCCCTCAGTACGAAGCCGCCGAATACGAAGATCTGTCCGGGGAGAAAGGTTTCTCCCTGGACAACGTCATTACTGACGATCGAAGGGCCATCAAGCCTTCTGTCGATGGCACAGTGGAACTCTCAATGAAAGCACCAATGTCAGTGTCAAAACCGGCGGATCTCAGGTAGGGGGTCCCGAACTGTGCGTCTAGGACGATGGTAACATGAGACAGGGGACACGATGTTTACCCAGGTTCGGGCCCTCTCTATGGAGGTAATACCCTACTTCCTGCTTGATTGATCTTGATGAATATGAGTATTACAAGAGTTGATCTACCACGAGATCGCAATGACTAAACCCTATAAGTCTAGCCTATGAATATGGTAATGAGTATATGTGTGTTGTTCTTTCCGGACTATCCCCTTCGGTTTATATAAACACCGAGGGGATCTAGGGTTTACATGGAGTCGGTTACATAAAAAGGAATCTTCGGTCGCCAAGCTTGCCTTCCATGCCAAGTAGAGTCCAATCCGTACACGGTGCGTTCTTCGGTCTTCATGTCTTCACAGCCCATCAGTCTGGCCCATGGATAATAGGCCGGATGCCCGAGGACCCCTTAGTCCAGGACTCCCTCAGGCTCCCTCCCACGTCTTAGTGGCAGCACTTAGCTCCGCGCTGGTGAGAAGACATGAAGACTAGACTAGGTGTCGGACGCGGCTTTTCATCTGCTTTCCGAAGTTGGCTTGCCCCTCTTTTAATTGAAATTTGCTTTCCGGTGTCTCTTGATGGTCTCACGCTGTCGATTTCTGCCTCTGTTTCTGCCTTCATTTCTCTGGTCGACCTGTACTCTCTCGCGCGTCCCTCGCGAGGGGGCTGAGCAGGTACCCTCGTGAGTTTCCTTCTTCTGTTTTTCGCGAGGTACCCTCGTTCGAGCATGCAAACTGGCGCCCCTCTCCTAATCCGTGCCCCTCGGGTACCGTGATACGAAGCGCTGGGTCAAGGCCAGCGACACCTGTGACCAAGGCTTGGGTGAACGATAAGCCTCTTAACAAATTTTTTGCAGTTTCTAAGCGCCTACCAGGCCATGGAGGCCTCGGCAGGCACCAGGGAGCAAGCGCCTCGTGAAGAGGAGACCACTCCGAGCTAGTCAAGGTAAGTTATCTCTACATAAAATGATGATGTTGCGGCACAGCACGGAAACGATAAACATAGCATAACAATTGAGAAATCACAGTTCGTCGCACGCCCGTCCAGGGCCCATACTAGTTTCTTTCTTGATGCAGGAAGGAAAGGAAAAACAAAATAAAATCGGCACGTGCCCCTACAGCGGTCTGTGAGGGCAGGCTTTGGCACCGTCCCGAGCTCAGCCAGACCCCTCCTCGCGCTTCATGGAGGCGTGATGACGAGACGACCCCCTGCCGCCTTCGAAGCAAGCGCAGAGGCGTGGCGGCTGGTCGTAACCGCCGTTGCTGGAGCTGTCGCCGGAGGAAGAGCCACCGTAGCTTGACGAGACGCGGTTGGCCCCAAGGGCAGGTTCGTCCTCATCCTCATCACGACCATCGCCAAGGCCGAGCACCTCCTCGCTGTCGTTGACCTCGGGGTAGCACCCGGCGCGGCGACCATCTTCCCCAAACACCCTCACGTAGAGGGTCGCGTGATACGTCTCCAACGTATCTATAATTTTTGATTGCTCCATGCTATATTATCTATTGTTTTGGACATTATTGGGCTTTATTATCCACTTTTATATTATTTTTGAGACTAACCTATTAACCGGAGGCCCAGCCCAGAATTGTTGTGTTTTGCCTGTTTTAGGGTTTCGAAGAAAAGGAATATCAAACGGAGTCCAAACGGAATGAAACCTTCGGGAACGTGATTTTCTCACCGAATACAACTCAGGAGACTTTGACCCTACGTCAAGCCAACTAACAGGAGGCCACGAGGTAGCGGGCGCCCCCCCCAGGCGTGCCCTCCACCCTCGTGGGCCCCCTGTCGCTCCACCGACGTACTTCTTCCTCCTATATATACCCACGTACCCCCAAACGATCAGATACGAAGCCAAAAACCTAGTTCCACCACCGTAACTTTCTGTATCCACGAGATCCCATCTTGGGGCCTGTTCCGGAGCTCCGTCGGAGGGGGCATCGATCACGGAGGGCTTCTACATCAACACCATAGCCTATCCGATGAAGTGTGAGTAGTTTAATTCAGACCTACGGGTCCATAGTTAGTAGCTAGATGGCTTCTTCTCTCTTTTTGGATCTCAATACAATGTTCTCCCCCTCTCTTGTGGAGATCTATTCGATGTAATCTTGTTTTTGCGGTGTGTTTGTTGAGACTGATGAATTGTGGGTTTATGATCAAGTCTTTCTATGAATAATATTTGAATCTTCTCTGAATTCTTTTATGTATGATTGGTTATCTTTGCAAGTCTCTTCGAATTATGAGTTTGGTTTGGCCTACTAGATTGATCTTTCTTGCAATGGGAGAAGTGCTTAGCTTTGGGTTCAATCTTGCGGTGTCCTTTCCAGGTGACGTAAGGGCAGCATGGCACGTATTGTATTGTTGCCATCGAGGATAACAAGATGGGGTTTTCTTCATATTTCATGAGTTTATCCCTCTACATCATGTCATCTTGCTTAAGGCGTTACTCTATTTCTAACTTAATACTCTAGATGCATGCTGGATAGCGGTCGATGAGTGGAGTAATAGTAGTAGATGCAGGCAGGAATCGGTCTACTTGTCTCAGACGTGATGCCTATATACATGATCATACCTAGATATTCTCATAACTATGCTCAATTCTGTCAATTGCTCAACAGTAATTTGTTCACCCACCGTAGAATACTTATGCTCTCGAGAGAAGCCACTAGTGAAACCTATGGCCCCCGGGTCTATCTTTATCATATCAATCTCCTACTACTTAGTTATTTACTTTGCTATTTACTTTGCCTTTATTTTACTTTGCATCTTTATCATAAAAATACCAAAAATATTATCTTATCATATCTATCAGATCTCACTCTCGTAAGTGGCCCTATAGGGATTGACAACCCCTATTTGCGTTGGTTGCGAGGATTTATTTGTTTTGTGCAGGTACGAGGGACTCGCGCGTAGCCTCCTACTGGATTGATACCTTGGTTCTCAAAAACGGAGGGAAATACTTACGCTACTTTTTTGCATCATCCCTTCCTCTTTGGGGAAAACCAACGCAGTGCTAAAATAGGTAGCATCGCGTCACCGTCATACTTGAAATGGAAGGTGCACCACCTGCCCAGGCAACGCGCGTGGGCAAACGTTTGCCAGCTGCGGGCCAGGGCTATGTTGCCCGCGACGGAGACCTCAACAGTGACCCAGGAAGCCCTGCTGCAGCAGTCGTCCGCCTGTAACCAAAGCCCGCCTGGACCTGAGGCCGGCAGCTCGTCGGCGAAGAAGCATGGGAGCTGAAGCCAGTTGCCGGCCGGGTTCTCCAACCAGACGACGAACTCTGACAGCACCTCCGCCAAGTGGAAGCGCAGCCGGGGAGGCCGCGCGACCATGGCACGTCTCCCTTCATCAATAGTACTGCCATGACCGGAGCGACCCGTGCCACGCGAAGCGGCACCGCCACGTCCGGGCGGGGCCGCGGCCGGAGTCGCGGTGTGCTTGCGTGGGCGGTCGCGTCCACGCTTGGGCACCAGAGAGTCAGGCCCCTCACGAGGGGCCTTCCCCTTCTCCGCGGCGGAGAACCTGTTCGACGGTGCCATTGGTGTCGCAACTGTCAATGGAGCAAAGGGGGAGAAGCGAGCGGAATGGGAAGAGATGGGCGACGGGGGCTCTGCCCCCCTCCCCATTTATAGCAGGAGAAGGCCAACCAGCACCCCCCACAATCACAGGTAATGATGGTTTTTCCTTGCATACAGCAAGGACTCGTCAAATCGGGCAGTTGTCAAGGCTGCGTGGGTAAGCGGAGACGCCCACGTCCAATCAACCGCCACGCGTTGACCAAGGCCGCAAGCTATTGGGGCCCGCGGCGCTCCGCACTTGCCCCTTGGCTTCGCCTCGAAGCCAAGCCCGAGCGCGCCTTGGGCCCGGGGGCTACTGTCGGCGTTCTAGGAACGAGGGTCCCCAGACTTGCCTGCCTGCGGCCCACGGCATGGCTCTGCAAGTGGGCCCGTAAGGCCCATCTTCACCAACAAGCATTCAACACCCTCGAGAGTGGCCAAGCCTCTCGAGGCGGACGACACAAGACCTCCTCAGGAGCGGCCTCACCAGGCAGGCTTGCGAGGGGCGGAGAGATCAAGGCCAGGAAAACCTCGCGAGGTTCCAATGACGTGAGCCATGACGATCGAGACTAGGCGGGTGCCAGGCAGGCGCCAGCACTCACAGTGTCCTTGTTTCCTCTTTGGTATTAAGGAGGCAAGCGCAGATGAAGAGTACTGAGGCATCAAGCAAAGGTTTCCATATCAGTGCAACGATACCAAGACCAGCACGACGGCAGGACGGAGGTCATCGTGGACCCAAGACGGCGTCACCACCAGAGCCTTTGGCAGGCGAAGACTGCTTTTGTCAGGATAACTTGTACTAGTTGTCCCCTTTCAAATTGGCCGTTGTTGGGTCCCTTTCCGCTCAATGTTTGGGGAGAGGACCAGGGCCTCTATAAATATTATTAGCCACCACAGTAGGAGGGGACCAAATCGACCTCATCTTGGATCGGAGCCATTCCATCCTTAGCCTTGCATCCACTAAGCATAAGAACACCTCGCCTCAGGAGGCTGTTCTTCCTCTTGTACTGTTCATCCTCAGCCCGAGAGGCAATCCACCTCACCACACTGGAGTAGGGTATTACACCACAACGGTGGCTCGAACCAATATAAATCTTGTGTCCCTTGTGTTGCGAGTTCGTTGAGCTAGCCTTTGAGATCGCATAGTGCTTGAGGGCGTGATCGGTGAGGGAGAGATCTTCGCACGCACCCCAGTGTTCGAACCTTAAGGGTTTTGCCGAAACCCGAAATCTGACACACCGAGTTTGTGTAATCGGTCTCACCGAGATTACGTTATGCCCTAACCCTGATGGAATCGGTCCCACCAAGTTGACATGTCGGTCCCACCGAAAATCCTAAAGTTCACATTTTGAGCTAAATCGGTCTGACCGAGTTTAATGATTCGGTCCCACCGAGTTTGGTGATTTTTGTGTAATAGTTAGATTTTGTGTGGAGGCTATATATACCCCTCTACCCACTCTTCATTCATTGAGAGAGCCATCAGAACATGCCTACACTTCCAACATACATTTTCTAAGAGAGAACCACCTACACTTGTGTTGAGGTCAAGATATTCCATTCCAACCACATAAATCTTGATCTCTAGCCTTCCCCAAGTTGCTTTCCACTCAAACCCTCTTTCCACCAAATCCAATCCTATGAGAGAGAGCTGAGTGTTGGGGAGACTATCATTTGAAGCACAAGAGCAAGGAGTTCATCATCAACACACCATCTATTACCTTTTGGAGAGTGGTGTCTCCTAGGTTGGTTAGGTGTCACTTGGGAGCCTCCATCAAGATTGTGGAGTTGAACAAAGGAGTTTGTACGGGCAAGGAGATCACCTACTTCATTAAGATCTACCCTAGTGAGGCAAGTCCTTCGTGGGCGATGGCCATGGTGGGATAGACAAGGTTGCTTCTTCGTGGACCCTTCGTGGGTGGAGCCCTCCGTGGACTCGCGCAACCGTTACCCTTCATGGGTTGAAGTCTCCATCAACGTGGATGTACGATAGCACCACCTATCGGAACCATGCCAAATCTCCATGTCTACATTGCGTTTGCTCCCTCCAAACTTCTCCCTTTACCTTCATATGCAATTGTTTTTCATTCCACTGCTATACTCTTAGAATTGCATGTGTAGGTTGATTACTTGACTTGCACTAAGTTGTTAAAATCTTTCAAGAATTAAAATTGGTAAAAGGCTAGATTTTTATTTGGTCAAGTAGTCTAATCCCCCCCCTCTAGACATACTTTCGATCCTATAACGGTCCCAACGGGGACAAGGTACCATAACAACAACGGGCACACAAGGTTATGTCTGCTTACCGGGCTAGGGTAATGCACGCCCATAACCTTCCCTCGTTAGAGGCACCGACCAGAGGCATGACAACGGACCGAATAAAGGCCTTCCCACAAAGGCAAATGTGGTTGCACTGGGGAAAATCTCGATTCAATGGCACCATGACCCGATCAACGATATGTTCAAGTTGAATTTTTATCAGGTTTAACTTAAAGTGAAAGTAACCAGTGGCATAATATGCCATGAAAATGCAACACTAATATATATGCATCACAAATCATTGGAAATAACTGGGTTAACTTCATCCAATACTAAGCATAGATCTCAATAACTCACAACACCTCTCTGGTTATTCGCAAATAAACCATGACAATAACTTAGCATAATTCTTTTCTCACTCAAGAAAATATTAAGCCAACTAATTCCTTTTTCCTAAACATATTACTTCTTCATAATCAAATATTACTTCTAATGACTTAAACTAACTTAGTTAGTTGTAAACTTCTGTAGACTAAACATATCAACTTAAACAAGCATCCAACAGAATATATATATATATATATTAGTGAATTAAATGCATGGATTAAATCATTTGTTCAAGTTGAAAAATCACAAATATTGCAATGACACCATGAAAATGTTTCTGTGCCTTGCCTTAGTGCAGATGAGGGTCACACTCCTCCTAGTGATCCTCAAGACAAGCTTCACCTTCTGGAAACAATTATAAACACAAAAAGAAAACATCAAGAACCCCTCTGAAATTCACCAGAAAATCTAGGAAGCATAGAAAAATCTCATTATTGGTGAGCTCCTAGATCTTTTCATTAAGAACATAATGCAAAAAGAATCAATTCATTTGGACTTATGATTAAAAAGTTGTGGCTGTTTGAAGCTCTATGGAATAATTTGAATTTGATTTAAATAAAACAGAACTGCGGGGTGACGTCGAAGGCGTAAACCCGCGGGGCGCCTCCACTCGTAAGGCGCGGCGTGAGTGGATGACTAGCAAGCCCCGCTAATCAGGTGAGAGGGAGGGGGAGAGGGAAACAGAGCACGGTGGAGCTTCCCCGGAGCTCACGCCGGCAAGGAGGGCGTCTCGGCCCAAGCTAAAGGGATGGATCGAAAGAGAAGGCGAAGGCGCACCTGCCCGTACCCGTAGATTAGCTAGGGGTGGTCGGACGGCGTCGAAACGGGCCTCTCTAGCGGCGACAGAGGGTGGAGGTCTTTGGAGTTGGAGATGACAGTGACCAGAGGCTGCACCAGTGGCCCCAACCAGGTCGGACGGCACCACTGACACACGGCAAAGGCTCTGGAAGAGTGGCCCAAGCTTGGGAGGGGTTGGAGCTGCGGGGACGACCCGAGGGGATCGCCGACAAACTCGAGCTCGGGAACGGTGGCCCGAGGCCTGCCCGTCTAGGCTACGGCTTCCTACTGGTTTGTGGAGTGTGTGAGAGGGCTTGGTGATGCTCGAGGGGGCTGGGGGTTGTATTTATAGCCGAGCGAGGTGAGGGGTTCGGGCTCCGCCGAAGGACACCTGGACATGGCACCCGGCGACGAACAGCGTTAGTGAGCGAGGTGGAAGGCGATGCAGCTCACGCGGGCACTGTGAGCGGGCGGAGAAGAGCACAGGAACGAGGGAGTGGCGACGAACACAGTGCACGGGAATGAGGGGTTGGCCGGACCGTGCACGTGCTCGCTGCGGCGAGCTCCGGCATGGTCGAGCGCCAGGAGGCAGTTAAGGGAGTAGAGACGGAGATGGTGGCGCGGTTTGGCAAGGTGCGGCAAGCGGGGAAGCGAGCACACGCCGAACAGAGCGCTCGGCGGCACTCAAAGCGCGGCGATTAGCGGGTTGGCACCATGCACACGCGTGGTCACCGCGTGAACTTCGGCAGAGCCACAGTCGGCCCCAATTTCATGTCTGGCGTGTAGTCCTTAGTGTTTTGTGTAGAGCCAATGCTTGGAGCCGAGCTCAGATGTAGTAAGATGGAGTTTCACTACAAGGTAAGTTTCTTGACAGTAACTTTGAGAGCTTACTGTGGTCAAAATACTAAGAGTTGGGAGCTGAGCTTTGGAGGTTAGCAATCATCTAGGAGGGTGGTGATGCACAAGAAAATTCAGCAGCATTGGAGCAAGTAAAATGGTAGTTGCTGTAGAAACTACCATTTCTGTCCAGAACAGCAAACATTTCATGTAGCAAAAATATTCCAAAAAGTGATGCAATATTTTTGCTCAGGAAGGTGTCCTAGGGTTCAAAGAATATTTGTGAATTTTCTCAGATGTTTTTGGGCAAGAAAAATTGGGGTTGCTTTGGAGCACAAGTGGTTGGTTAGGGTTTTAGAGGAGAAAATGGATATTTTTCATTTAAGAAAAATATTCATAATATTATTTTGAGGTTGATCAGAGAAGAAATGATGACTAGAGAGAGAAATCAGTCACTTGGGTGAAAGTCAAGGTAGTGCCCAAGTGTTTAAGTCCAACTGAAGAGATTCAAAACTCCAAATTTAAATCAAAACCAAATAAAATTAGAAAAGGAAGAGGGGGAAAATACCAGGCTGTCACATGATGTGATCCCATTAATCAAATGACAACTCATGTCTATGGTCAGGAAACATAACCATCGTTGATTCAACGAGCAAGTCAAGTAGAGGCATACTAGTGACACTCTGTTTGTCTATGTATTAACACATGTACTAAGTTTCCGGTTAATACAATTCTAGCATGAATAATAAACATTTATCATGATATAAGGAAATATGAATAACAATTTTATTATTGCCTCTAGGGCATATTTCCTTCATTTCATACAATAAAGCGACAACCATATGGCTCCTGCCAGTTGCCGATAACAGTGTTACAAAACATGATCATGTCATATAACAATTTATATAATCACATCTTGACCATATCATATCACAACATGCCCTGCAAAAACAAATTAGACGTCATCTACTTTGTTGTTGCAAGTTTTACGTGGCTGCTACGGGCTTCTAGCAAGAACCCTTCTTACCTACGCATCAAAACCACAACGTAGTATAGTGATTGCTTTTTGATCTTCAGGAAGAACCCTGTTCATAGAAACCGATTCAACTAAAGTTGGAGAAACAAACACCCACTAGCCACCTATGTGCGAAGCACGTCGGTAGAACCAGTCTCGTGTAAGCGTACGCGTAATGTTGGTCTGAGCCGCTTCATCCAACAATACCGCTGAATCAAGAATCAACTAGTGACGGCAAGCAATATGTATATACCTACGCCCACAACTCCGTTGTGTTCTACTCGTGCATATAACATCTACGCATAGACATGGCTCGGATGCCACTGTTGGCGAACACAGTATTTCAAAATTTTCCTACGATCATGCAAGATCTATCTAGGAGATGCATAGCAACGAGAGGGGGAGAGTATGTCTATGTACCCTCATAGACCGAACGCGAAAGCGTTATGTAACACGGTTTATGTAGTCGGACGTCTTCGCGATCCAACCGATCAAGTACCGAACGCACGGTGATACGTCTCCAAGGTATCTATAATTTTTTATTGTTCCATGCTATTATATTATCTGTTTTGAATGTTTAATGGGCTTTAATATGCACTTCTATATTATTTTTGGGACTAACCTATTAACCGAAGGCCCAGTGCAAATTGTTGTTTTTTGCCTATTTTAGTGTTTCGCAAAAAAAATATCAAACGGAATCCAAACGGAATGAAACCTTCGCGAGGATATTTTTTTGGAACAAACGCAATCGAGGAGACTTGGTGTGGATGTCAAGGAAGCAACGAGGCGGCCACGAGGTAGGGCGGCGCACCCAAGGGGGGTAGGCGTGCCCCCCACCCTCATGGGCCCCACGGAGCTCCACCGACCAACTTCTTTCGCCTATATATACTCTTGTACCCTGAAAACATCTAGGGGAGCCACGAAACCACTTTTCCACCGCCGAAACCTTCTGTACCCGTGAGATCCCATCTGGGGACCTTTTCTAGCGATCTGCCGGAGGGGGATTCGATCACTGAGGGCTTCTACATCAACACCATAGCCTCTCCGATGATGTGTGAGTATTTTACCATAGACCTACGGGTCCATTGTTATTAGCTAGATGGCTTATTCTCTTTCTTTTGTTCTCAATACAAAATTCTCCTCGATGTTCTTGGAGATCTATTCGATGTAATACTTTTTGCGGTGTGTTTGCCGAGATCCGATGAATTGTGGGTTTATGATCAAGATTATCTATGAACAATATTTGATTCTTCTGTGAATTCTTATATGCATGATTTGATATCTTTGCAAGTCTCTTCGAATTTTCAGTTTGGTTTGGCCTACTAGATTGATCTTTCTTGCAATGGGAGAAGTGCTTAGCTTTGGGTCCAATCTTGTGGTGCTCGATCCCAGTGACAGTAAGGGAACCAACACATATTGTATTGTTGCCATCGACGATAAAAAGATGGGTTTTATATCATATTGCTTGAGTTTATCCCTCTACATCATGTCATCTTGCCTAATGCGTTACTCTGTTCTTATGAACTTAATAATCTAAATGCATGCTGGATAGCAGTCGATGTGTGGAGTAATAGTAGTAGATGCAGAATCGTTTCGGTCTACTTGTCACGGACGTGATGCCTATGTTTATGACCATGCCTAGATATTCGCATAACTATGCGCTTTTCTATCAATTTCTCGGCTGTAATTTTTTCACCCACCGTAATATATGCTATCTTGAGAGAAGCCACTAGTGAAACCTATGGCCCCCGGGTCTACTTTACATCATATAAGTTTCCGATCTACAATTCTAGTTTATTTTAAATTTTATTTTGCAATCTTTAATTTTCAATCTATACAACAAAAATACCAAAAATATTTATCCTATTATCTTTATCAGATCTCACTTTTGCGAGTGGCCGTGAAGGGATTGACAACCCCTTTATCGCGTTGGTTGCAAGGTTCTTATTTGTTTGTGCAGGTACTAGGCGACTTGCGTGTAGTCTCCTACTGGATTGATACCTTGGTTCTCAAAAACTGAGGGAAATACTTACGCTACTTTGCTGCATCACCCTTTCCTTTTCAAGGGAAAACCATGCTCAAGAGGTAGCAAGAAGGATTTCTGGCACCGTTGCCGGGGAGATCTATGCCAAGTCAAGACATACCAAGTACCCATCACAAACTCTTATCCCTCGCATTACATTATTTGCCATTTGCCTCTCGTTTTCCTCTCCCCCACTTCACCTATGTCGTTTTATTCGCCATTTTCCGTTCGCTTCTTTTTGCTTGCCTCTTGTTTGCTCGTGTGTTGGATTGATTGTTTTTCAAGATGGCTCAAGATAATACTAAATTATGTGACTTTTCCAATACCAACAATAATGATTTTATTAGCACTCTGATTGCTCCTACTATCGATGCTGAATCTTGTGAAATCAATACCGCTTTGTTGAATCTTGTTATGAAAGATCAATTTTCTGGCATTCCTAGTGAAGATGCCGCTACCCATATAAACAACTTCGTTGATTTGTGTGATATGCAAAGGAAGAAAGATGTGGATAATGATATTGTTAAATTGAAGCTATTTCCGTTTTCGCTTAGAGATCATGCTAAAACTTGCATCTCTTCTTTGCCTAAAAATAGTATTGATTCATGGAATAAGTGCAAAGATGCTTCTATCTCTAAGTATTTTCCTCCCGCTTAGATCATCTCTCTTAGAAATGATATTATGAATTTTAAGCAACTTGAGCATGAGCATGTTGCACAAGCTTGGGAGAGGATGAAATTAATGATACGTAATTGCCCGACACATGGTTTGAATTTATGGATGATTATACAAAAAAATTATGCTGGATTGAATTTTGCTTCTAGAAATCTTTTAGATTCGGCCGTGGGAGGCACTTTTGTGGAAATCACTTTAGGAGAAGCTACTATACTCCTAGATAATATTATGGTTAATTATTCTCAATGTCACACCGAAAGATCCAATAGTAAAAAAGTTCATGCTATTGAAGAGATTAATGTTTTGAGTGGAAAGATGGATGAACTTATGAAATTGTTTCCTAATAAGAGTGTTTCTTCTGATCCTAATGATATGCCTTTGTCCACTTTGATTGAGAATAATAATGAATATATGGATGTGAATTTTGTTGGTAGGAACAATTTTGGTAACAACGCGTATAGAGGAAATTTTAATTCTAGGCCGTTTCCTAGTAATTCCTCTAATAATTATGGTAATTACTACAACAACTCTTATGGAAATTATAATAAGATGCCCTCTGATTTTGAGACTAGTATTAAAGAGTTTATGAATTCGCAAAAGAATTTTAATGCTTTGCTTGAAGAAAAATTGCTTAAGATTGATGAGTTGGCTAGGAATGTGGATAGATTTTCTCTTGATGTTGATTCTTTGAAACTTAGATCTATTCCACCTAAGCATGATATCAATGATTCTCTCAAAGCCATGAGAATTTCCATTGATGAGTGCAAAGAAAGAACCGCTAGGATGCGTGCTAAAGAAGATCGCTTTGTGAAAGCGTGTTCTTCTAGTTTCATGATAATAATGATGAATATCTAAAAGTGATTGATGTGTCTCCTATTAAATCTTTGTTTTCCAATATGAATCTTGATAAAGATGGGACTGCAGATGAGTCAACTTCAGTTAGAAGGCGTCCCAATGATTCGGAGTTTTTAGATCTTGATGCAAAAATTGGTAAAAGTGGGATTGAAGAGGTCAAAACTTTACATAGCAATGAACCCACTATTTTGGATTTCAAGGAATTTAATTATGATAATTTCTCTTTAATAGATTGTATTTCCTTGTTGCAATCCATGTTAAATTCTCCTCATGCTTATGATCAAAACAAAGCTTTTACCAAACATATCGTTGATTCTTTAATACAATCCTATGAAGAAAATCTTGAATTAGAAGATTCTATCCCTAGAAAACTTTATGATGAGTGGGAACCTACTATTAAAAACTTTGTGTGATGTGTTAGGTTTCCGTGAATTTGATGATTGTTCTTTAAATTTGCATCTTGCGGATTCCACCATTAAGAAACCTATGGGAAGGATTATTGATGTTCTTATTGTTGCAAATAGGAATTATGTGCCTGTAGATTTCATTGTTCTTGATATAGATTGCAATCCTACATGTCCTATTATTCTTGGTAGACGTTTTCTTAGAATGATTGGTGCAGTTATTGACATGACAAAAGGAAATATTATATTCCAATTTCCGTTAAGGAAAGGCATGGAACACTTTCCTAAAAATAAAATTAAATTACCTTATGAATCAATTATGAGAGCTACTTATGGATTGCATACCAAAGATGACAATACCTAGATCTATTCTTGTTTTTTATGCCTAGCTAGGGGCGTTAAATGATAGCGCTTGTTGGGAGGCAACCCAATTTTATTTTTGTTCCTTGCTTTTTGTTCCTATTCAGTAATAAATAATTCATCTATCGTATGTTATGATTGTGTTTTTATGTTTTAATTAGTGTTTGTGCCAAGTAAAGCCTTTAGGATCTTCTTGGGTGATTGTTATTCGATCTTGCTGGAAAAAATAGAAAGTATGTGCTCACGAGAATAATTTTAATTTTTTACCTGAGAGTGATAAAATACCAATTCCAACTGCACTAGGTCAATATACAAATTATTTAGGAAGTCCTAATTTCTCAGGATTTTTGGAGTTACAGAAGTATTCGAAACCTACAGATTGCTACAGACTGTTCTGTTTTTGATAGATTCTGTTTTTCCGTGTGTTGTTTGCTTATTTTGATGAATCTATGGCTAGTATCGGGGGGTATGAACCATAGAGAAGTTGGAATACAGTAGGTTTAACACCAATATAAATAAATAATGAGTTCATTACAGTACCTTAAAGTGGTGGTTTGTTTTCTTATACTAACGGAGCTCATGAGATTTTCTATTGAGTTTTGTGTTGTGAAGTTCTCAAATTTTTGGGTAAAGATTTGATGGATGTTGGAACAAGGATTGGCAAGAGCCTAAGCTTGGGAATTCCCAAGGCACCCCAAGGTAAAATTCAAGTACAACCAAAAGCCTAATCTTGGGGATGCCCCGGAAGGCATCCCCTCTTTCGTCTTCGTCTATCGGTAACTTTACTTGAGGCTATATTTTTATTCACCACATGATATGTGTTTTGCTTGGAGCGTCTTGTATGATTTGAGTCTTTGTTTTTTTGGTTTACCAAAATCATCCTTGTTGTACACACCTTTTGGAGAGACACACATAAATCGGAATTTATTAGAATACTCTATGTGCTTCACTTATATCTTTTGAGCTAGATAAATTTTGCTCTAGTGCTTCACTTATATCTTTTTAGAGCACGTTGGTGGTTTTATTTTATAGAAATTATTGATATATCATGCTTCACTTATATTATTTTGAGATTCTTTTAGAATAGCATGGTAATTTGCTTTGGCTATAAAATTAGTCCTAGTATGATAGGCATCCAAGATGGGTATAATAAAAAACTTTCATATAAAGTGCATTGAATACTATGAGAAGTTTGATTCCTTATGATTGTTTTGAGATATGAAGATGGTGATATTAGAGTCATGCTAGTTGAGTAGTTGTGAATTTGAGAGATACTTGTGTTAAAGTTTGTGATTCCCGTAGCATGCACGTATGGTGAACCGTTATGCGATGAAGTTGGAGCATGATTTATTTTTTGATTGTCTTCCTTATGAGTGGCGGTCGGGGACGAGCGATGGTATTTTCCTACCAATCTATCCCCCTAGGAGCATGCGCGTAATACTTTGTCTCGATAACTAATAGATTTTTGCAATAAGTATGTGTGTTCTTTATGACTAATGTCGAGTCCATGGATTATACGCACTCTCACCCTTCCACCATTGCTAGCCTCTCTAGTACCGCGCAACTTTCGCCGGTACCATAAACCCACCATTTAACTTCCTCAAAACAGCCACCATACCTACCTATTATGGCATTTCCATAGCCATTACGAGATATATTGCCATGCAACTTTCCATCATTTCGCTTATTATGACACGCTCCATCATTGTCATATTACATTGCATGATCATGTAGTTGACATCGTATTTGTGGCAAAGCCACTGTTCATAATTTTTCATACATGTCACTCTTGATTCATTGCACATTCCGGTACACCACCGGAGGCATTCATATAGAGTCATATTTTGTTCTAAGTATCGAGTTGTAATTCTGAAGTTGTAAGTAAATAGAAGTGTGGTGATCATCATTATTAGAGCATTGTCCCAGCGAGGAAAGGATGATGGAGACTATGATTCCCCCACAAGTCGGGATGAGACTGTGGACGAAAAATAAAGAAAAAAAGAGGCCATAAAAGGAAAAAAAAAAGAAAAGGCCCAAATAAAAAATGTGAGAAAAAGAGAGGATGGGCAATGCTACTATCCCTTTTCCACACCTGTGCTTCAAAGTAGCACCATGATCTTCATGAAAAAGAGTCTCTTATGTTGTCACTTTCATATACTAGTGGGAATTTTTCATTATCAAACTTGGCTTGTATATTCCAATGATGAGCTTCCTCAAAATGCCCTAGGTCTTCGTGAGCAAGCAAGTTGGATGCACACCCACTTAGTTTCTTTTGTTGAGCTTTCGTACATTTATAGCTCTAGTGCATCCGTTGAATGGCAATCCCTACTCACTCACATTAATATCTATTGATGGGTGAGGGAGTCCGGGATTAGGGGTCTCCGGATAGCCGGATTATATCCTTTGGCCGGACTATTGGACTATGAAGATACAAGATTGAAGACTTCGTCTCGTGTCCAGATGGGACTCTACTTGGCGTGGAAGGCAAGCTAGGCAGTACGGATATGGATATCTCCTCCTTTGTAACCGACCTTGTGTAACCCTAGGCCCCTCCGTGTCTATATAAACCGGAGGGTTTTAGTCCGTAGGACACAATAACATACAATCATACCATAGGCTAGCTTCTAGGGTTTAGCCTCTCCGATCTCGTGGTAGATCAACTCTTGTAATACCCATATCATCAAGAATAAATCAAGCAGGACGTAGGGTTTTACCTCCATCAAGAGGGCCCGAACCTGGGTAAAACATCGTGTCCCCTTCCTCCTGTTACCATCCGCCTTAGACGCACAGTTCGGGACCCCCTACCCGAGATCCGCCGGTTTTGACACCGACATTGGTGCTTTCATTGAGAGTTCCTCTATGTCGTCGCTGATGGGCTTGATGGCTCCTTCGATCATCGTTAGAGATGCAGTCTAGGGTGAGACTTTTCTCCCCGGACAGATTTTTGTACTCGGCGGCTTCGCACTGCGGGCCAACTCGCTTGGCCATCTGGAGCAGATCGAAAGTTATGCCCCTGGCCACCAGGTCAGGTTTGGAAGCTTAAAATACACGGCCGATATCAGCAGAGACTTGATCTTCGACGGATTCGAGCCTCTGCCCTATGCGTCACGCGGTCACGATGAGTACAATTTAGCTCTACCATCAGACAGTGTTCAAGAGATCGCACCGGCAGCCGCTCCGACCCTCAATTCGGAGCCAGTTGCACCGTCCATGGACGGGTGGGTAGACCCCACCACGGAGGCCTTACCCTCAGCGGCGATCGAGCCGAACATCGACCTTACCCTGCACGAGAGCCGTGTTGTCAGACTGCCAAATCCTTCTCCGGCCACAAACTCCGAACCGCCTGCGCCCGTTCCTAGCGAATCCGATTGGGTGCCGATCATGGAGTTTACCTTCGCAGATATTTTTCAGCAATCACCCTTTGACGACATACTGAACTCATTAAGGTCTCTCTCCTTGTCAGGAGGGTCCTGGCCGAACTATGTCCGGTAGGATTGGGATGCGGACGACGAACAAATTCGCTGCCCACCCACCACCCACTTAGTAGCCAGTGTCGATGACTTAACGAACATGCTCGACTTCGACTCCGAAGACATCGACGGTATGGACGACGATGCGAGAGACGAAGAGGAACCACTGCCCATAGGGCACTGGACAGCCACCTCATCATACGATATATACATGGTCGACACACCCAAAGAAGGCAATGGCGACAAGACAGCGGAGGATGACCCCTCCAAGAAGCAACCCAAGCGCCGACGTCAGCAGCGCCGCTCTAAGTCCCGCTGAAGCAAAAGTGGTGATACCGGCACAGGAGATAATAACACTCCGGATAATGCCGAAGATGACAACAATCCCCTCCAGCACGATTTGGGACAGGAGGATGGAGAGGCCAGCCCTCCAGAGAGAGCGGCAGATGGAGAGGCGGAGGACGATAATCACATGCCCCCCTCCGAAGACGAGGCAAGCCTCGATGATGATGAATTCATCGTGCCTGAGGATCCCGTCGAACAAGAGCGCTTCAAGCGCCGGCTTATAGCCACGACAAGTAGCCTTAAGAAAAAGCAGCAGCAGCTTCAAGCTGATCAAGATCTGCTAGCTGACAGATGGACTGAAGTCCTCGCGGCCGAGGAATATAAACTCGAACGCCCCTCCAAGAGTTACGCAAAATGCAGGTTGCTACCCCGACTGAAGGAAGAAGCATATGATGCGGTTGATCGGCCACCCCATGGCTGCGACAGAGAGCCATTCCAGCCAAAAGCTCAGCCCGCACCCCGACGCCATTCAAATAAAAAGGCATGGGGAAATACGCCAGACCTGCGAGACATATTGGAGGATAAAGCAAAACATGCAAGATCGATCTACGGATCACGAGGGCGCGCCACTACGCGAGATGATAATCGTCACGCCAGATACAGCAAAAGTAAATCCGGCCGAGCCGAACACAGCGGGCAAGACTCATTGGAGTTGCATCGCGATATAGCCCAGTACAGAGGCGCCGCACACCCCTTATGCTTCACAGACGAAGTAATGGATCATCAAATCCCAGAGGGTTTCAAACCCGTAAATATAGAATCATACAATGGCACCACAGATCCTGCGGTATGTATCGAGGATTTCCTCCTGTATATCCACATGGCACGCGGTGATGATCTACACGCCATTAAATATCTCCCACTCAAACTCAAAGGACCAGCTCGGCATTGGCTCAATAGCTTGCCAGCAGAGTCCATTGGCTGTTGGGAGGATCTGGAAGCCGCATTCCTCGACAACTTTCAGGGCACTTATGTGCGACCACCAGATGCCGATGACTTGAGCCACATAATTCAGCAGCCAGAGGAATCGGCCAGGCAATTCTGGACACGGTTCCTAACAAAGAAAAATCAAATTGTCGACTGTCCGGATGCAGAGGCTCTAGCAGCCTTCAAGCACAACATCCGCGACGAGTGGCTAGCCCGGCACCTTGGTCAGGAAAAGCCGAAATCTATGGCAGCCCTCACGACACTCATGACCCGCTTCTGTGCGGGAGAAGACAGCTGGCTGGCTCGCAGTAATAACATATCAAAGAACCATGGTACTTTGGTTACCAAGGACGGCAATAGTAGGTCACGTCGCAACAAACATAAGGGCCGCATTAACAGCAACAATACCGAGGATACGGCAGTCAATGCCGGATTCAAAGGCTCTAAACCCGGTCAGCGGAAAAAGCCATTCAAAAGAAGCACTCCGGGCCCGTCCAGTTTGGACCGTATACTCGATCGCTCGTGTCAAATACACGGCACCCCCGACAAGCCAGCCAACCACACCAACAGGGATTGTTGGGTGTTCAAGCAGGCCAGCAAGTTAATTGCTGAAAACAAAGATAAGGGGCCACATAGCGATGACGAGGAGGAGCCCCGGCAGCCGAATACCAGAGGACAGAAGAGGTTCCCCCCACAAGTGCGGACGGTGAACATGATATACGCAACCCACATCCCCAAGAGGGAGCGGAAGCGTGCGCTCAGGGACGTATATGCGTTGGAGCCAGTCGCCCCAAAGTTTAACCCATGGTCCTCCTGTCCGATCACCTTCGATCGCTGGGACCACCCCACTAGTATCCGTCATGGTGGATTCGCCGCACTGGTCTTAGACCCAATTATTGACGGATTTCACCTCACTCGAGTCCTTATGGATGGCGGCGGCAGCCTGAACTTGCTTTACCAGGACACGGTGCGCAAAATGGGTATAAACCCCTCAAGGATCAAACCCACAAAAACGACCTTTAAAGGCGTCATACCAGGTGTACTGGCCCATTGCACAGGCTCAGTCACACTGGAAGTGGTCTTCGGATCCCCGGATAACTTCCGAAGCGAAGAGTTAATCTTCAATATAGTCCCGTTCCACAGTGGTTATCATGCACTGCTCGGGCAAACCGCATTTGCGAGATTCAATGCGGTACCGCATTATGCATACCTCAAGCTCAAGATGCCAGGACCTCAGGGGGTCATTACAGTTAATTGAAACATAGAGCGCTCTCTCCAAACGGAGGAGCACACTGCGGCCCTCGCAACGGAAGCGCAAAGCCGCCTCTCAAGGCAATCCACTAGTTCGGCGTTTAAGGACCCGAACACCTTCAAGCGTGCCCGGAGTAATCGGCAACAGGACCGCCTGGCACGTTCCGATCTCGCATAGCAATGCGGCCCCCACCCCGGCCCAAGCCAAACGGTGAAATTAGTGCCACGCGTACATAATTACGCATTAAAAATACCATGGGCACAGGTGGGGAGGGGGCACAACTACGGCACACCCCAAGACGCGGCCTAAACCGCAGGGGCTTCCCGCTTTGTTATTTTTCTTTTGGGACATTAATCTCTAGAAACCCTGTCCGGCAGCATGATTGCCGAACACATGATGCAGCAACCAAGGAGGCAGAAAGCTACATCACAAAACGGAACTCCCAGGTGGATTATGATAACGAGTGAAATACTTGCCTTAACATTATTCCTCAGCTTGCCCTTGGAGGGGATATAGTCCTACTTTTTGCTTATTGCACTGCATGTATCATTCCGCTTTAACGCACCTTTTTGAATAAACAATACATAGCATTAAGACTATTATTGCATTCTTCCTTTTATATATATGTGTGTGTTCATTAATGACACCTTGCAACCGTACACTTTGGTATGGCCAATACACCAGGGGCTTAAGTACCCCACAATATGGTGTGAGAAGTCCGAACACTTTCACAAGTGCGGCACCCCGAACTTATAGCATTATATGCATCAGCTCCGAATCATGTCTTTGGTCAATAGTTGGGTTTGCCCGGCTCCCATGTTTTGGTACCTTACATTCCGCTATATCGGCTAACGTAGCACTGGGAGAACTACCGCGATTGTGCCCCGGTTCAGCTGGGCTAAGCACCTCAGTAGAGAAAGCTAAAACTGACTGTCATGATAAGGCGAGAGACTGGTCGTTGTTCGAGAGGTTTTTGAGTCCCTAAAGACTTATGCCGCTTAGAGCGAGGAGTCGGCCCTGTCCGGCTTAAGGCGTGTATCGCACCCCGAATTCGGCCATCCGAATACCAGGGGCTTCGCCGAAATTTAAAATTATAGAATTATATGGCTAAGTGAGAGTGATAAAGCATTGTTAGTCCGATTGCCTTGTTCGTTGTGCCGAGCACCTCCCTCGAAGGACCCAAAAATGGGAACAAGAGTGCTCAGGTTTATCCCGAACACCGCAGCACTCGTGGCATGGGGGCAAAAGCCGACGACTAGCCATCTCTCATATTTGATAAACGGCCGAACAGAAGGTAATATTTTAAATTCAAACAAGCGTTGCATAGCGCATATGAAACAGGTTTTCAGCATACAAGATCACACAAGCAAATTCATTCAAATATTACATCTTTCGTACACTTGTCCGCTACGAGACGGGCACCCTTCAGGACACCCTCATAGTACATCTCGGGGTGGTGATGCTCCTTGCCCGCCGGCGGACCTTCCTTGATCAGCTTCACGGCATCTAGCTTGGCCCATTGCACCTTCACACGAGCGAAAGCTCGGCGTGCACCTTCAATGCAGACGGACCGCTTGATGACTTCCGGCCGTGGGCAGGCATCCACAACCGCCTCACCAGGCCGAAGTAGCTGTTCAGAAGGGCGTCGCCAGGCCACAACCGGACTGTAAAGCCCTTCATGGCCTGTTCGGCCGCCTTGTGTAGCTCGACCAGCTGCTTTAGCTGGTCGCTCATAGGCATCGGGTGTTCGGTCCCAGTATATTGGGCCCAGAACAACTTCTCCGTTGAGCTTCCCTCCTCGGTCTTGTTAAAAGTTGCGGCATCTGACACGCTGCGGGGCAAATCTGCGAATGCTCCTGGAGAGCTCCGGATTCAGGTAAGTAACAGGTAATTTACTTTCACATGCTTGCTTTGCATATAGAATGCCTTACCCGCTGCTATCTTCTTCATCGCATCAATCTCCTGGAGGGCCTTCTGGGCTTCAGCCTTGGCATTTTTCGCGCTTTCGAGGGCCGTAGCAAGCTCGGACTCTCGCGTCTTCGAGTCACGCTCCAACGCCTCATGCTTTGACACGAGAGCTTGGAGCTCTTGCTGCACCTCGCCCACCCATGCCTCTTGCCTTTCCCGGTCGGTGTGCTCCTTGGCCGCTTTGTCTTCGGCCTCGGATAGCGCTTGCTTCAGGGTCACCACCTCGGTCGTGGCCCCTGGCAAATATATGATGATCCTGTCATTTTACAATCACGTCTTCTTTTATATATACATATCTATAGACAGGGTATTACTTACCCTTGTTCTCCTCGAGCTGCCTCTTGGCAAGGCCTCACGTCTTTCTTGGACCCCTCGAGTTCCTGCTTCAGTGTGGCGACCTCCGCAGTCAGTGCGGCTGAGGCCAGCAGTGAAGCCTGCATTAGTTGATCCTCTATTCGGCTTTTCTTTTTGAACACCGAACAGAGCATCAGGGGCTACTGTCTATGCGGTAATATTTTTCCTATATTTCAAACACTTACCTCAAATCCTGTTAGAAGGCTGGCAAAGGCTTCAGTCAATCCGCTCTTAGCGGACTGAACCTTCTGGACCACCACACTCATAATAGTGTGGTGCTCCTCGTCGATGGAAGCGCTGCGAAGCGCTCCCAGCAGATTGTCCGGTGCCTCTGGATGGACAGAGGTCACCAGCACAGGCGTCTTGCCCCTTTTAGAAGGAGGCCGCCTGCCCGAGTCCGGAACCACTGGGGATTCCGGCGCGGTGTTCGGCTGAGGGCCGAACTCGGAGCCCTCGGGAGCCTTGCTCCCTCTGCTCCCGGAGTCCGGAAGGTCACCTTGAGGCGCCTCCGGGATTGTCTCCCCTCGACCAGGTGCCTCTTGAGACAATACCCCGGCATTGTGCGTAGGGCAGGGGGAGGTGGCGGTCAGAAGTGGATCGCTATCCATATCCGACGAGCCCAGGGAGCCATCCGACGATACATCGATACGGGCTCGTGGCGGTCTGCATAATCATAATTCGGCATTAGAGGAAACAGTGCGACAAATGAATGCTATGAGTTACTCCGGCATCTGAATACTTACGACTTTGCCAGGGGCTTGGCCCTGAGCAGCCACTCATCTTCGCCTTCGGCGGCGGTGGTAGAGTAGTCCGGAAGGAGAGTCCTTCCCTTCTTGGACCCTTCGCCCCCCCCCCCCGGTTGGGGCGGCCTTCCTTTTCTTGTCTCCCCCAACTGAAGGGGGAGCATCTTATTCTTCCTCCTCGTCTTCGGGGGAGGAGTGTGCCGCAGAGTTATCGGACGATGAGTCCGATAACACCTGGCGTCGGGAACTCTTTCGGGTTCCCTTGGCCTTCTTGGTCTTCTCTAGCACCTTGTAAGGAGCCGGAGTTAGCATCTCCGTCAGGAGAGCGTTTGCTGGGCCTTCGGGCAAAGGAGCCGGACAGTCGATCTGTCCGGCCATTTCCTGCCAGTCCTGTCAAAGGTACGGGAGCTTAGATCCCGCATAGAGTCAAACTACGAAAAACAAGTATCCTATAAGAGGTAAAAACAGCTTACCGCGCTGGCTTGGCGCTTCGCGCAGAATCCGCGATCCTCGGTAGTGGGAGGGGGAACCTCGGCGCCCTTGAATAGCACCTTCCAGGCATCCTCGTGTGTTGTGTCGAAGAGCCTGTTCAGAGTTTGGTGGGGGGCTGGGTCGAACTCCCACAAGTTAAAAGCCCGTTGTTGACGCGGGAGGATCCGGCGGATGAGCATGACCTGGACTACGTTGACGAGTTTGAGCTTCTTGCTCACCATGTTTTGGATACATGTTTGGAGTCCGGTCAGCTCCCCTAAACTACCCCAGGACAGGCCCTTCTCTTGCCAGGAGGTGAGCCACGTGGGGATGCCAGATCGGAACTCGGGGGCCGCTGCCCATGCAGGGTCACGTGGCTCGGTGATGTAGAACCACCCCGATTGCCACCCCTTTATGGTCTCCACGAAGGAGCCCTCGAGCCATGTGACGTTGGGCATCTTGCCCACCATGGCGCCTCCGCACTCCGCCTGGTGGCCGCTCACAACCTTCGGCTTGACATTGAAGGTCTTCAGCCATAAGCCGAAGTGGGGCTTGATGCGGAGGAAGGCCTCGCACACGACGATAAACGCTGAGATGTTGAGGATGAAGTTCGGGGCCAGATCATGGAAATCTAGGCCATAGTAGAACATGAGCCCCGGACGAATGGGTGGAGAGGGAATCCCAGTCCGCGGAGGAAATGGGTAAGGAACACTACCCTCTCGTGGGGCCTGGGGGTGGGGATGAGCTGCCCCTTATCTGGGAGCCGGTGCGCGATGTCGTCGGGCAGGTATACGGCTCTCCTCAGCTTCTTGATGTGTCCCTCCGTGATGGAGGAGACCATCCACCTGCCTCCCGCTCTGGACATGGTTGGAGAAGGTTGAGGTGGGAAATGTGGACTTGGGCGCTGGAGCTCGAGTGTGCGAAAATGGATGAGCAAAGGAGGAAGAAGGCGTGGATGAAAAGGTGAATCCTTGTCCCTTTATATGGGCGGCCGAAACTATGCGCCCCCACTAGCCTGGTAAAACTCGCTTATCCCCCAAGCGTCGTAATCAATGGCGTGGTTGGGTTACCCACACCCGTATTGATGAGAATCCCGTAATAAGGGGACACGATCTCTGCTTGACAAGACGTGTCAAAAAACTGCCTCGCGTTATGTGCGGGGCTAGTTAAAGGAAACGGTTCGAATAATTACCGGGCCATGTGTGACGCCCCGAGACCGTTGCGCCAGGTGTCGTCCAGTTATTCGCTGTTGTTGCCTTGTCATTTTCTTCCGTGTCATGCATTCCATATCATGTCATCATGTGCATTTCATTTGCATACATGTTCGTCTCATGCATCCGAGCATTTTCCCCGTTGTCCGTTTTGCAATCCGGCGCTCCTATCTCCTCCGGTGCCCCTTTCTACCTCTTTTCGTGTGTGGGTGTTAAACATTTCCGGATTGGACCGAGACTTGCCAAGCGGCCATGGTTTACTACCGGTAGACCGCCTGTCAAGTTTCGTGCCATTTGGACTTCGTTTGATACTCCAACGGTTAACCGAGGGAACGAAAAGGCCTCGTGCATGTTGCAGCCCAACACCCTTCCAATTTGGCCCAAAACCCACCTAAACCTCCTCCATCATCTCGGTCGTTCGATCATGATCGCGTGGCCGAAAACCGCACCTCATTTGGACTCTCCAAGCTCCCTCTACCTATATATATATATGTGATCTTCTCCAAAAATTCGCGGTACAACCCTACCCTGACCTTCCCCGCCGCCGCCGGACATGTCCGTGCTGCCGGCCACCTCACCTCCACCAATCCGGACTCGCCACGTTGCCTTCCCACCACCGCAGTGCACCGCGCCCGGCCCGCCGGGGCCCGAATTTGGCCCTCCGGGCCCGTGCCGCCCATCCTGTCGTCGCCGGCTGCCCGCGGCCGCCTCCTGTGCGCAGCGCCCTGCGTCGGGGAGCGCCTCAGCCGCCCGCTCCTTCCTCAAGTCCGGTCGGCACCGGCCGGCGCCGCCGCTCCGCCGCCTCGCCATCAACGCCCCGCCATGGCGAGCTCCGCCGACCGCCCGAGCCGGTCCCCGCACCACCGTGCACCGCCGCCCTTCGTCACCACCGCCGACGACTGCCGCTTCGGCGACCTCGCCGCACCATCGCATCCCTCGACGTCCGGCGTCCTCCAGCTTCCTCTCCGGCAAGTTCGACATTCCGGCAAACCTCGTTTTCCGCGCCGGCCCGATCTAGATCTTAGATCCAAAATCACCTCGGGTTGACTTTTTCCTCTGAACCCTAATCTTTTTGCATATTTCATCGCATTGTAACTCATTATCTGTAGCTCCGTTTTGTGCGTGTAGCATATCAAAATGTGTTCGTCTCGACGAGTACATCATTTCATCTCATTGTATCATTTTCATTTGAGCTCATCTTGATGCCCGAAATGTTGTTGGAAGAGGGCTATGTGAGTCTGTTGTCAGATCTGTTTCAGCAAATAACTATTTGTCATTTTTGCCATGATTAATGTGTGCATGATATGATCCTGAGCTCTACATGTGTTTTGTTATATGTCATGCCATCTTTATAGGGGTGTATGCCATGTATTTTTGTGATATTTGTGGTACTAGCACAAGCTTGCAAAGTAGCGTAATCGGTAATGCTGATTTCAGGGACTTAGAATTTCTCTAAGTCCTTGTCCTGATTTTGTCGTTATGCCATATGTTCATGTTGTTTCCTAGTGATCCGTGCCTCTTTTGAGGATGATCAGTAAGGATGATTTGTTAATATTGTGGTGCTCTATCCATCCATGTCTTTATTTGCATTTATGGAGCAACGTAGCTTGAGTCAATCGAGCTCTACTTTTGATATATCGTGAATCTTGGCAGATTGTTGACTTGTTAGCGATTTTGCCGAGGATGTTGCTACTGATCCGTGCATGCTATGTTGTTGTTCTTGCCATGTCTAGCTTCTATGCCATGTATTCTTGATGGGTGTATGCTTAGTTTGTCATGCCATGCTCTGTAGTGAGTGCATCGAGCTCGTAAACATGCCTACTCGTTAACTGTTTTGCATGCTCCAGTTTTTCACAAAGTCTGAGATTTGTTTATGTTTTTGCCATGTTCACATGCTTGCAATTGTATTGTCTGATCCCTTTTGGCTCAAGATCACTAAGGGACTTTTGTTAAGTTCTTTGAGTAGCTCCATGCCATGCCTTGATTTTTCATGTTAAGTTCCTGTAGCATGTAATTTTCATGCTCTAAAGTGTGCTTCCTGATGATAAATTCCAGACTTGTGTTAATTTCACTAAGTCTGAAACCTGTTATCATTTGCACTTTTGCCATGCTTGTTTGAACCTGTTAACGGATGAATTAGCCATAGCTCAGTGTTCATCTTTTGTCAAGCATCATGAGTGGATCCCTGCCAGGTATTGTGTTGTCTTGTTTGGGTGCTATAGCTTATTTATCTTGATGCATTTAGAAGGCTACTTGCTGTTTATCGCAGACCGGTGCCATATTTGTTTTGCTTGCCATTTCCAAACCGTGCATCCGATTTCGGTGATCTTTATATCATTTTCAACCGAAATCACCTCACCTTTCCAGTGGCACTCTTGGATTTCCATGTTGAGGCCAGGTTAAATCATTCCTTTCCAAATCATGCATATGCATCGCATACCGCATCCCGCATATCATACCATGTTCATGTGTTGGTTGTTTACTATGTTGTATGCTTCTTTCCGGTGTTGCTTCTTCGGGTTGGTTCCGATAACGTCGCGTTTGTGAGGACCCATTCGACTACGTCCGTTTGTCTTCTTCATGGACTCGTTCTTCTTCCTTGCGGGATTTCAGGCAAGATGACCATACCCTTGAAATCACTTCTATCTTTGCTTGCTAGTTGCTCGCTCTTTTGCTATGCCTATGCTGCGATACCTACCACTTGCTTATCATGCCTCCCATATTGTTGAACCAAGCCTCTAACCCACCTTGTCCTAGCAAACCATTGTTTGGCTATGTTACCGCTTTGCTCAGCCCCTCTTATAGCGTTGTTAGTTGCAGGTGAAGATTGAAGTTTGTTCCTTGTTGGAACATGGAGATGTTGTTCTTTGTGGGAACATGTTTACTTGTTGGGATATCACAATATCTCTTATATAATTAATGCATCTATATACTTGGTAAAGGGTGGAAGGCTCGGCCTTATGCCTGGTGTTTTGTTCCACTCTTGCCGCCCTAGTTTCCGTCATATCGGTGTTATGTTCCCGGATTTTGCGTTCCTTACGCGGTTGGGTAATAATGGGAACCCCTTGACAGTTCGCCTTGAATAAAACTCCTCCAGCAAGGCCCAACATTGGTTTTACCATTCGCCACCTAGCATTTTCTTTCCCTTGGGTTCTGCAGACTCAAGGGTCATCTTTATTTAAACCCCCGAGCTAGTGCTCCTCTGAGTGTTGGTCCAACCTGTCAGCTGCCGGTGGCCACCAGGGGCAACTCTGGGCTGGCCTACCGGAACCTTGGACAATCCGGTGTGCCCTGAGAAAGAGATGTGTGCAGCTCCTATCGGGATTTGTCGGCACATTCGGGTGGCTTTGCTGGTCTTGTTTTACCATTGTCGAAATGTCTTGTAACCGGGATTCCAAGTCTGATCGGGTCTTCCCGCTAGAAGGAATATCCTTCGTTGATCGTGGGAGCTTATGATGGGCTAAGTTGGGACATCCCTGCAGGGATTTGAACTTTCGAAAGCCGTGCCGCGGTTATGGGCAGATGGGAATTTGTTAATGTCCGGTTGTAGAAAACCTGAAGTTGACCTTAAGTAAAATACATCAACTGCGTGTGTAACCGTGATGGTCTCTTCTCGGCGGGGTCCGGGAAGTGAACACGGTGTTGGAGTTATGCTTGACGTAGGTTGTTCTAGGATCACTTCTTGATCATAGTTTCTCGACCGTGCTTTTGCCTTCTCGTCTCGCTCTCTTTTGCGAATATGTTAGCCACCAAATATGCTAGTCGCTTGCTGCAGCTCCACCTCATACCTTTTCCCTACCCATAAGCTTAAATAGTCTTGATCGCGAGGGTGCGAGATTGCTGAGTCCCCGTGACTCACAGATACTTCCAAAACCAGCTTGCAGGTGGCGTTGAACCGTGCAGATGATGTAACCAAGCTCAAGGAGGAGCTCGTTGAAGATCTTGCCCTTTATGTGGTTTCGTTCTAGTTGATCAGTAGTGGAGCCCAGTTGGGGTCGATCGGGGACCGTGTCGCTTTTTGGGTACTCTTCTTTTATTTTGGTTCCGTAGTCGGACCTTGATTGTATTTGGATGTTGTAATGCTTTGTTCATGTAATTGTGTGAAGTGGCGATTGTAAGCCAACTATGTTTCTCTTTCCCTTTATGTATCACATGGGTTGTGTGAAGATTACCTCACTTGCCACATTGCTATCAATGCGGTTATGCCTCTAAGTCGTGCTTCGACACGTGGGAGATATAGCCGCGTCGAGGGCGTTACACCATGGCATGATGTCATGTTGCCAAAGCGTGTCAACTGATTAAGATTTGTGGAAATATTATTCTCTCTACGGTGGTATGTGGAATTTATTTTGCAGGGTCGGACACTATCCTGGTATTCAAACTCTTCTGTGATATGTTCGGAGGAGGAACCCGCCTTGCAATGCCGAAGACAACACTGCGCGCCGGACTCATCGTCATTGAAGCCTAGTTCAGGGGCTACTGAGGGAGTCCGGGATTAGGGGTCTCCGGACAGCCGGATTATATCCTTTGGCCGGACTGTTGGACTATGAAGATACAAGATTGAACACTTCGTCTCTTGTCCAGATGGGACTCTACTTGGCGTGGAAGGCAAGCTAGGTAGTACGGATATGGATATCTCCTCCTTTGTAACCGACCTTGTGTAACCCTAGCCCCCTCCGGTGTCTATATAAACCGGAGGGTTTTAGTCCGTAGGACACAATAACATACAATCATACCATAGGCTAGCTTCTAGGGTTTAGCCTCTCCGATCTCGTGGTAGATCAACTCTTGTAATACCCATATCATCAAGAATAAATCAAGCATGAGGTAGGGTTTTACCTCCATCAAGAGGGCCCGAACCTGGGTAAAACATCGTGTCCCCTGCCTCTTGTTACCATCCGCCTTAGACGCGTAGTTCGGGACCCCCTACCCGAGATCCTCCGGTTTTGACACCGACAATGGGCATCTCCATAGCCCGTTGATACGCCTAGTTGATGTGAGACTATCTTCTCCATTTTGTCTTCTCCACAACCACCATTCTATTCCACCTATAGTGCTATATCCATGGCTCACGCTCACGTATTGCGTGAAGATTGAAAAAGTTTGAGAACATAAAAAGTATGAAACAATTGCTTGTCTTGTCATCGGGGTTGTGCATGATTTAAATATTTTGTGTGATGAAGATAGAGCATAGCCAGACTATATGATTTTGTAGGGATTGCTTTCTTTGGCCATGTTATTTTGAGAAGACATAATTGCTTGGTTAGTATGCTTGAAGTATTATTGTTTTTATGTCAATATTAAACTTTTGTCTTGAATCTTTTGGATCTGAATATTCATGCCACAATAAAGAGAATTACATTGCAAATTATGTTAGGTAGCATTCCACATCAAAAATTCTGTTTTTATCATTTACCTACTCAAGGACGAGTAGGAATTAAGCTTGGGGATGCTTGATGCGTCTCCAACGTATCTATAATTTTTTTATTGTTCCATGCTATTATATTATCTGTTTTGGATGTTTAATGGGCTTTAATATGCACTTTTATATTATTTTTGGGACTAACCTATTAACCGAAGGCCCAATGCAAATTGATGTTTTTTGCCCATTTCAGTGTTTCGCAGAAAAGGAATATCAAACAGAATCCAAATGGAACGAAACTTTCGCGAGGATATTTTTTGGAAGAAACGCAATCCAGGAGACGTGGAGTGGAGGTCAAGGAAGCAACGAGGCGGTCACGAGGTAGGGCGGCGCGCCCAGGGGGGTAGGCGTGCCCCCCACCCTCGTGGGCCCCACGGAGATCCACCGACCTACTTCTTTCGCCTATATATACTCTTATACCCTGAAAACATCCAGTGGCGCCATGAAACCACTTTTCCACCGCCGCAACTGATGCAGAGCATCCTACCGTCATCCCCATGGACCTACCATCGCCTCAACAAGAGCCAAGAGGACCCATGACACGAGCTAGAGCTAGAGCTGTCGAGAATGAGGTGACTTCCTTCAGTGATATTACATATGATCCTCTTGAGACATGGCTACTACCTAAGTCCGAGATGTTGTGCATGATTAGGTACCAAGAGGACCCTCCCGATGATGCACGTGAAGGTGAACAAGTCCCCAAGTTCATGGATGAAGAGAACCCATGGAAGGAGTCAAGAACACCTCCCAGGACCCGGACATCCGGCCACGACCCCGGACGTCCGACCCCTAGAGTGTCGTCCACCACTAGCTGCACAGCCGCCAAGCATCTACAAGCCCCGGACATTCGGCCCCGCCAGCCCTGACATCCGTCCATTCCCAAGCTCCCGGATATCCGGCCTCCAGCCCAGAAATTCGAACCCCTCCGAACCCGAGAGCAACAAAGCCCACCGCTCCAGCCTGGACATCCGGCCTCCCCAGCCCAGACATCTGGCCCGACGCCCGGACGTCCGGCCTCCCCTGTCTGCGCATAGTGAAGGGTCGAGGCCCGTGTACCCCTTCAACCCCCTAGACTATATATACACCTCCTCGTCCCTCGTTTTAGGGTTAGCATTGGTTTAGCTCATATTTAGGGATAGAGCATTGCTCATCCACATCGGATCTACTCCACGAGAGAGACTGCGGCCCCTCGACGGAGAAGCTCCCTTTGGATTCAAGACCCCGCTACGGGAAGATCCCCTTGTGGATTCAAGACCTCCTCACAGAGAAGACTGGCTACCTTTGTATCATCCTTAGTTATCCGTGGATCGTGTGATTTCCTATGTACTTGAGGATCTAGCACATGTGTGACTGTTTCTTGTTGGTTAGTGTTTCTCTTGTGTTTCCCCTATGTTTTCCCTCATTTCCCTCCTCGTGTTCTTAGTGTTCTTCGCGGGATCCGCTCCTTTCGTGAAAGATCGGCCGATTAGGGTTCTACCCTACATCATCTTGGTATCAGAGCCACGTTGATCATGATTTCGGAGCCTCCCCATTGCGTTTCTAGCCTTGTTTTTGTTGATTTTGTCCCTAATTCGAAAATTCCCCACAAAAATAGCCCCAATTTTTTTTGTGATTTGTTGGTGTGATGAAGTTTTGTTGGATTAGATTCGCGGATTTCGTGTGTTGCGGGTAGATCTAGATTTCCTTCCACTTTTCCCCAATTTCCATCCACAAATTCCTCCGAATTTTGCCCGGATTTGACCTCTCCACGCGGTGTTCATCACGTTCGTCCCCAGATACAGAGCCTGGACATCCGGCACCCCGGACATCCGGCCATCAAGCCTGGACATCCGGCCCCTGGCAGCATCACTTCCTCTCCACCACCCGCTTTCCGTCCATATTTCGCCAAATTTTGTTCTGGTGCCCACATATATGTAACGCCTCCGATGTAACTTGCCATATTTGTATTCCAACTCTTGCCATTTTCGGCTCTAAGTTATGATATTCCCTCGTGGTTGGGTTTTGGCTTCGTTTTGCTTTTTTTCCATGTCATGCATCTCATATCATGTCATCATGTGCATCGCATTTGCATACGTGTTCGTCTCATGCATCCGAGCATTTTCCCCGTTGTCCGCTTTGCATTCCGACACTCCTACGTCCTCCAGCGCCCCCTTTTGCCTCTTTTCGTGAGCGGGCGTTAAACGTTCTTGGATTGGACCGAGACTTGCCAAGCGGCCTTGGAACACCACCGGTAGACCGCCTGTCAAGTTTCGTGTCATTTGGAGTTCGTTTGATACTCCAACGTTTAACCAGGGAACCATAAAGGCCTCGTGTGTGTTGCAGCCCAACACCCCTCCAAAGTGGCCCAAAACCCATCCAAACCCCCTCCATCCTCTCGGTCGTTTGATCGCGATCGCGTGGCCGAAAACCGTACCTAATTTGGACTCTCCTAGCTCCCAGAATCTATAAATAGGTGCTTCTCCCCGAAAATCCGGCGATCCTCAATTTCCGCGCCGCCCAGATCTAGATCAGGTCAAACCCTAGGTTGACCCCGAAATATCTAAGTCCTTTTATTTTTGCATTTTCAAGCACTTTTCATCATGTCATATATCTGCCATCGAAGCTCCGTTTTGGGCGTGCCATATATCAAAATGTTTGTTAGGATGTCCTCTTCATTTTGTTCCATTGCACCATGCTTGTTTGAGTCCATCTTGATGCCCAAATGTCTGTTGCAAGAGTGCTATAAAATGTTAGTTTCAGTTTCTTATCAGACTATGAGCATTTGTCATTTTTGCCATGATTATTGTGTGCTGCATATGGACTTGAGCTCTACATGTGTTTTGGGCTATGTCATGCCATCTTTACAGGGGTGTATTCCATGTATTTTTGTGATCAATGTGGTGACTAGCACAAGCATGCAAAGTAGCTCTCGTGATGTTGCTGATTTCAGGGCCCTAGATTTTCACCAAGTCATTTCCCTGCTGTTATTTTAATGACATGTATTCATGTTGCTACAGAGTGATCCATGCTTCTTTTGAGTATGTTCAGTAAGGATGATTTGGGCATATGGTTATGCTATATCCATCCATGTCCTTGTTTTCATTTATGGAGTACCCTAGCATGACTCAATCTTGCTCTACTTTTGCTATAAAATGTTCTTGGCAGATTGTTTACATGTTATTCAATTTTGCCAAGGTTGTTGTAGTTGATCCATGCATGCTATGAGATGGATTTTGCCATGGTTAGCTTCTAGAACATGTCTTCTTGCAGGGTGTATGCTTAGTTTGTCATGAAATGCCTTGTGGTGAGTGCATCGCGCTCGCAAATGTGCCTACTTAACTCTGTTTTTGCCATGTCCAGTTTTCTGCTAAGTCTGAATCTGTTAACGAAACTTGCTATGTTTACATGGGTGCATCATGTTTTTCTGTGCCCTTTTGGCTTATGGTCAGTAAGGGACTTTTGTTATATGCTTTGAGTAGATTCATGCAATGCCTTTGTTTGCTATGTCCTGTTCCTGTAGCATGTTGTTATCTTGCTCTAAACATTGCTTGCTGATGTTAAATCCTGACATGTTAGTATTTTCACTAAGTCTGTGATGCTGTTATCTTTTGCACTTTTGCCATGCTTGTTTGAACCTGCTATTGTGTGATTTAGCCGTAGCTCAGTGTTCATCCTTTGTCAAGCATCTTTATTAGATCACTGCCATTTGCTTTGTTGCTATGTTAGAGTGCAGTAGCTTAGTTTATTGTTGCATTCTAGATGGCATCATGCTGTTAATCGCAGAATCGTGCCATTATTGTTTTGCTTGCCATTTGCAAACCGTGCATCCGATTCCGGTGATCTTTATATCGATTTCGACTGAAATCAACTCATCTTTCCAGCGGCACTCTTGGTTTGCCAAGTTGAGGCCTGGTTCAATCTTTTCCTTCCGGATCACGCATATGCATTGCATATTACATCCCGCATATCATGCCATGTTTTGGATCATGTTGCTTGTGCATTGCACCGTGGTTGATTGTGGTTTCCTTTGCTTGTGTTCTTGCCTTGGGTAGAGCCGAGAGACGAGTTCGTGGTCATGGAACCCGTTGAGTACGCTTATGAGGATCAAGCTTACGTCAACTCGGAGAACTTTGCAGGCAAGATGACCATACCCTCGAAATCACTTCTATCTTTGCTTGCTAGTTGCTCGCTCTATTGCTATGCCTATGTCGCGATACTTACCACTTAGTATATCATACCTCCCACATTACCATGTCAAGCCTCTAACCCACCTTGTCCTAGCAAACTGTTGTTTGGCTATGTTACCGCTTTGCTCAGCCCCTCTTATAGCGTTGCTAGTTGCAGGTGAAGGTGGAGTTTGTTCCTTGTTTGGAACATGATTATTGTTGGGATATCATTATTATATCTTGTTTACTTTAATGCACCTATATACTTGGTAAAGGGTGGAAGGCTCGGCCTTATGTCTGGTGTTTTGTTCCACTCTTGCCGCCCTAGTTTCCGTCATACCGGTGTTATGTTCCGTGATTTTGTGTTCCTTACGCGGTTGGGTTATAATGGGAACCCCTTGAAAGTTCGCCTTGAATAAAACTCCTCCAGCAAGGTCCAACCTTGGTTTTACCATTTGCCACCTAAGCCTTTTTCCCTTGGGTTCCGTGGACTCAAGGGTCATCTTTATTTTAAACCCCCGGCCCAGTGCTCCTCTGAGTGTTGGTCCAACTTGTCAGCCGCCGGTGGCCACCAATGGCCAACTCTGGGTTGGCCTACCAGAAGTTTGGACAATCCGGTGTGCCCTGAGAACGAGATATGTGCAGCTCCTATCGGGATTTGGCGGCACATCCGGGTGGCTATGCTGGACTTGTTTTACCATTGTCGAGATGTCTTGTAACCGGGATTCCGAGTCTGATCAGGTCGTCCTGGGAGAAGGAATATCCTTCGTTGACCGTTAGAGCCTGTGATGGGCTAAGTTGGGACACCCCTCCAGGGTTTTGAACTTTCGAAAGCCGTGCCCGCGGTTATGGGCAGATGGGAATTTGTTAATATCCGGTTGTAAAAACCTGACACTTAACTTAATTAAAATGAATCAACCGCATGTGTAGCCATGATGGTCTCTTTTCGGCGGAGTTCGGGAAGAGGACACGGTCTTGTGTTATGCTTGAACGTAAGTAGTTCTAGGATCACTTCTTGATCATAGTTTATCGACCGTGCTATGCTCCTTTTCTCGCTCTCATTTGCGTATGTTAGCCACCATATATGCTAGTGCTTGCTGCAGCTCCACCTCACTACCTTTTCCTACCCATGAGCTTAAATAGTCTTGATCGCGAGGGTGTGAGATTGCTGAGTCCCCGTGACTCATAGATGACTTTCAAAACCAGATGTAGGTGCTGGTGATGCCATTACAGGGGAGTCGACCGAACTCAAGTGGGAGTTCGACGAGGATTCGGACGTTACTATGTTTCCTTTCCAGACGATCAGTAGTGGAGCCCACTTGGGGCGATCGGGGATCTTATGCATTTGGGGTTGTCTTTATTTTGGTTCCGTAGTCGGACCTTGATTCTATTCTGGATGATGTAATGCTATATTTATGTATTGTGTGAAGTGGCGATTGTAAGCCAATTCCTTATCTCTTTCTTATTCAGTACATGGGATGTGTAAAGGTTACCCCTCTTGCGACGGCAATGCGGTTATGCCTCTAAGTCGTGCTCCGACACGTGGGAGATATAGCCGCATCGTGGGTGTTACAAGTTGGTATCAGAGCCTTTCCCGACTTAGGAGCCCCCTACTTGATCGAATCGTTGGCGTTGTTGAGTCTAGAAAAATGTTTTGAGTCTTATAGGATTATATATCGGAGAGTAGGATTCTTTTACTCCTCAGTCCCTTCATCGCTCTGGTGAGGCTTCCTGACGTAGAGTTTTGACTCTTCTCTTCTCAAATTTCACGAAAAAAATTAGGATCACGCGGGTATTTTGGAATCGTTCTGATGGTTTTGTGACGAGAACATTGTTCTTCGTGCCTCCTGACATTTAGGGTTGTGGCAGTGGCCCGGGGAGTTGAGATCCGAGGTGTTGTCATCACCATTTTATCGTTGTAGTTCTGGAATACCTGAGTTTCGCCGACATCGAAAATCTCTTTTATGCAGTTGTTGGTGAGATAACCTCGATGCCACCCAATACTGGGGCGGGAGTTCGGGAGTATTGCCATAACTCGTATAACGGATGCTTTTCAAAGGTTGAGGTAAATGATTTCCGAAGGTTTCTTGGTTATGTGTTGAAGGATGGATATAGCTGGATGTAGGATTTGCTAGTTTTGGGTGAGATATTATGCTTCCCCTGTATCCCCAACACCTGATTGCATAACCGGAAAGTTTCGGGAGTTTCATAGGTGGGAATTCATGTAGCTCTAGTATTTCTTCCGCAGATATTTGGTTTGTGATTGGGTAATCCTTACCAATTATTTGTTCATATCCGTACCTTGTTGTTTTATTCATGTACCTCTATCTAAGTGGCTTCTCAATTTATGGAAGTGTGATCATTTACTTTGGAATTCATTCGTTCATTCTTGTTCGAATGTTAAGGCTATATGTTGCAATTTCGATCCATTTGATTCAGCTTGAATATATGTCTTTCCAGATGCTAACGGATGTCACCCTCTTCAGGATGGCTCCTCCAACGCGTCAGAATCTGGAACCTCCGCCACCACCTCCACCTCCGGAGGCATGGCAAGCTGTGATGGCCACCACCAACGCCAACACGTAGATGCTTTTGCAACTCTTGCAAGAGCGTAACCAAGGAAATCAAGGCCATGGCAACAATCAAACTCAGTTTCCTACCCTTAACCAGTTCCTCGCAAACCAACCGAAGTCTTTCAGTAACTGTGTCGAGGCCACAGACGTTGACGATTGGCTCGTGGATATCGGCAAACATTTTGAGTGTAGCAACGTCAGGCCTGAGGACTTTGTCAAGTTTGCTTCGTTCCAACTCAAAGACCAAGCTGCTGAGTGGTGTCAACAATATAAAGATTCCAGAGGAGGTCGTGTGATTACCTAGGATGATTTCCGCCAAGACTTCAAAGCTCACCACATTCCTCAGAGTGTTGTTGAGAGTAAGCGTGAGGAGTTCCACAATCTGAAGCAAGGCAGCTTGTCTGTTTACCAATACAACATCATGTTCCAGAGGCTCGCTCGCTTCAGCAAACAAGACGTCCCTGATGAGAAGAGCATGATTTATCAATTCAGAGGTGGCCTCAGAGAAGATCTGCAACTAGCTCTCGTGCTTTTTGAGCTGAAACAGTATGATGAGTTCTACAACATGGCACTAAAGCAAGAGGCTGCTCAGCTCAAGTGTGATGCTTCCAAGAAGAGAGTCAGGGATGCAACTCCTTCTTCTTCTTCAACTCAAATGGTAGCTAAGCAGCAAAAGTACTGGTTGCCTCCTCCTCCTCCTCCGTTCCGTCAGCCTTATCAGCAGAAGAGCAAAGGTGGCAATGGATCTTCCCCCCCCCCCACCCCAGCCTTTCAGAACAAAGCTTCGTCTCATGCTCCAAGGTCAAGTGCTCTGTATCACCGTCCGCTTTCAGAGGTTACGTGCAACAAGTGTCAGCAGAAGGGTCACTATGCAAACAAATGCTTCAACCAGAGGCGTCTTCCACCTCCTCCCCCTGTGAGATCTGCCAGCAATGTAGTGGTCAAGCATAATCCCAAGTTTGCAAAGGTCAACATGATGAACGCAGCTCACGCAGAGGACTCTTCAGAAGTGATCATGGGTAACCTTCCTGTTAACGATATTCCTGCAATAGTTCTTTTTGATACTGGTGCATCACATTGTTTCATCTCAAGACCATTTGCATCTAAGCATGAGTGGGTTTTCTAAGATTTTCCTAGTCCGTTAGCAGTTATCTCACCGGGTAAATGCTTGCACACAAGCTACATGGTTCCGGATGTTTCTATTAAGATGGGTGACTATAAGTTTCTGTCTTCTCCTATTGTTCTTGGTGACTCAGATATTGATCTTATTCTCAGAATGGACTGGCCTTCTAAGTACAAGGCTCAGCTTGAGTGTGCTGCCAGGCAGATTTAGTTGACACACTCGTCTGAGGATGTGATCATCTATGCCACTCGTGACGATACCATTCGACTGTTTTCTCTCAATGAGAAGGGCGAGCTGAATGCCATCTCTCAGATTCCAGTCGTTTGTGAATATCAAGACGTCTTTACAGAAGAGCTTCCAGGAATGCCTCCTCACCGGCCAGTTGAATTCGTCATCGATCTTGAGCCTGGCACGGAACCTGTTTGCAAACGTCCTTACAAGCTTGGACCAGAAGAGTTGAAGGAGATGAAGAAACAACTCGATATACAAGAGCATATGGGTCTGATTCGACCGAGTTTTTCTCCATGTGTTTGTGGTGTTCTTTTTGTCAAGAAGAAAGGTGGCACAGACCGACTTTGTGTCGACTACCGTCCATTGAACAAGAAGACCATAAAGAACAAGTACCCACTTCCCAACATCAATGAGCTTTTCGAACAACTCAAAGGTGCTCAAGTATTCTCCAAGCTTGACCTCCGTATGGGTTATCATCAGATTCGCATTCGTGAACAAGACATCCCCAAGACAGCATTCAGAGCAAGCTATGGTTCTTATGAATACACTGTCATGTCTTTCGGCCTTGTCAATGCTCCTCCAACATTCTCTCGCATGATGAACTTCATCTTCAACCCCTACACAAATGACTTCGTCTTGGTATATCTCAATGACATTTTGGTCTTTTCCAAGAACAAGGAGGATCATGCCAAGCATTTGAGATTGGTGCTGGACAAACTCAGAGAACATCAGTTCTATGCGAAGTTTTCAAAGTGCGAGTTTTGGCTCGATGAGGTTCTCTACCTTGGGCATATCATCTCAGCCAAGGGTAGAGCTGTTAATCCTGAGAAGGTGTCTGCAATTGTGAATTGGGAACCGCCTCAGAATGTGAAGCAACTCCGCAGCTTTCTTGGACTCGCAAGCTATTGTCGAAGATTCGTTGAGAATTTCTCTAAGATCGCGAAGCCTCTTTCCAACCTTCTCCAGAAGCATGTGAAGTATGTCTGGACACCTGAATGTGACATCGCTTTCAACACCCTCAAAGAGAAGTTAGTCACAACTCCAGTTCTGACTCCTCCTGATGAATCCAAACCATTCGAGGTTTCCTGTGATGCTTCCCTGCAAGGTCTCGGTGCTGTGTTAATGCAAGATAAGAAAGTTGTGGCCTATAACTCTCGCCAGTTGAAGCCCAACGAAAAGAACTACCCCACTCATGACCTCGAGTTGGCGGCAGTTGTCCATGCTCTTTTAACATGGAGACATCTCTTGTTGGGAAGGAAAGTGGACATCTTCACTGATCATAAGAGTCTCACGTACATCTTCACTCAACCCAACCTCAACCTCAGGCAGACTCGTTGGGCCAATGTCATTGTTGACACTTTAAGCAGGAAGGCTTACTGCAACAGTTTGATTCTCAAGCCCTACCAACCGGATCTTTGTGAAGCTTTCCGCAAACTTAATCTCCAAGTTGTTCCTCAAGGATTCCTTGCCAACCTCCAAGTCTCCCCTACTTTGGAAGATCAGATTTGTGAGGCACAACTTCTTGATGCAATGGTGAAGAAGGTGAAGATTGGGATTGCCAAGAGCCAACCCAAGTACAAGTGTTATCGCCTCGATGACAAAGATACTCTATTCTTCGAGGATCGCATTGTTGTTCCTCAAGGTGACCTTCGTAAAATCATTATGAACGAGGATCACAATTCACTCCTATCTATTCATCTTGGAAGTACAAAGATGTACCATGACCTCAAGCAGTCGTATTGGTGGACTCGAATGAAGTGAGAGATTGCTCAGTTCGTGAATGAATGTGATGTCTGCAGAAGACTGAAAGCAAAACACCAACGGCCAGCTGGTCTCCTCCAACCTCTTGCCATTCCAGAATGGAAGTTTGATCATATTGAGATGGACTTCGTGACTAGATTTCCCAAGTCCAAGTGTGGAAATGATGCTATCTTCGTCGTCATCGACAAGCTTACTAAAGTGGCTCATTTTCTTCCTATCAAAGAATCAATCACAACAGCTCAGTTGGCAGAGCTATATACCTCCAGGATTGTCTCTTTGCACGGCATTCCGCAGTTGATATCTTCATATCGTGGAAGCATCTTTACCTCTAAGTTCTGGGATTCCTTTCAGAAGGCCATGTGCACCAACATTCGCTTCAGCACAGCCTTTCATCCTCAAACCAGTGGACAAGTCAAGCGAGTAAATCAAATTCTTGAAGATATGCTCAGGGCTTGTGTCATTTCTTTCGGTATGAAGTGGGAAGATTGTCTTCCATATGTCGAGTTCTCCTACAACAACAGCTTCCAAGCGAGTTGGGGCAAGGCCCCATTCGAGGTTCTCTATGGCAGAAAGTGTCGTACTCCTCTTAATTGGTCAGAGACTGGTGAACACCAACTTCTTGGCAATGACTTAATCACAGAAGCTGAAGAAATGTGCAAAGTCATTCGTGAAAATCTCAAAGCCGTGCAATCGCTCCAGAAGAGTTACTATGATAGCAAACATCGTGACTTAGCTTTCGAGATCGGAGACCATGTCTACCTCCGCGTCTCTCCAACGAAAGGTACTCGTCGCTTCGGTATCAAAGGGAAGCTTGCCCCTAGATACGTGGGTCCTTTCAAGATCATTGGCAAAAGAGGCGACTTCGCCTATCAACTTGAGCTTCCATCCAACTTTGCAAACGTGCATGACGTGTTTCACGTGTCTCAGCTTCGCAAGTGTTTCAAGACTCCTGACCGCACCATCAACTTCGAAGATATTAATCTCCAAGAAGACATGTCTTATCATGAGCATCCCGTTGCTATTCTTGAAGAAACTGAGCGCAAGACTCGCAACAAGTCTATCAAATTCCTGAAAGTGAGTGGTCACATCATTCCGACCGAGAGGCCACCTGAGAACGCGAGGACCACCTCCGTTCCGAATATCCGGAGTTTTTCCAGTCCTAGATCTCGGGACGAGATCCTTTCGTAGTGGTGGAGTGTTGTAACGCCCCCGATGTAACTTGCCATATTTGTATTCCAACTCTTGCCATTTTCGGTTCTAAGTTATGATATTCCCTCGTGGTTAGGTTTTGGCTTCGTTTTGCTTTTTGTCCATGTCATGCATCTCATATCATGTCATCATGTGCATCGCATTTGCATATGTGTTCGTCTCATGCATCCGAGCATTTTCCCCGTTGTCCGTTTTGCATTCCGGCACTCCTACGTCCTCCGGCGCCCCCTTTTGCCTCTTTTCGTGAGCGGGTGTTAAACGTTCTCAGATTGGACCGAGACTTGCCAAGCGGCCTTGGTACACCACCAGTAGACCGCCTGTCAAGTTATGTGCCATTTGGAGTTCGTTTGATACTCCAATGGTTAACCGGGGAACCGTAAAGGCCTCGTGTGTGTGTTGCAGCCCAACACCCCTACAAAGTGGCCCAAAACCCATCCAAACCCCCTCCATCCTCTCGGCCGTTCGATCACGATCGCGTGGCCGAAAACCGCACCTAATTTGGACTCTCCTAGCTCCCAGAATCTATAAATAGGTGCTTCTCCCCGAAAATCCGGCGATCCTCGGTTTCCGTGCCGCCCAGATCTGGATCGGGTCAAACCCTAGGTTGACCCCTAAATATCTAAGTCCTTTTATTTTTGCATTTTCAAGCACTTTTCATCATGCCATATCTCTGCCATCCTAGCACCGTTTTGCGCGTGCCATATATCAGAATGTTCGTTAGGATGTCCTCTTCATTTTGTTCCATTGCACCATGCTTGTTTGAGTCCATCTTGATGCCCAAATGTCTGTTGCAAGAGTGCTATAAAATGTTAGTTTCAGTTTCTTATCAGATTATGAGCATTTGTCATTTTTGCCATGATTATTGTGTGCTGCATATGGACTTGAGCTCTATATGTGTTTTGGGCTATGCCATGCCATCTTTATAGGGGTGTATCCCATGTATTTTTGTGATCAATGTGGTGACTAGCACAAGCATGCAAATTAGCTCTCGTGATGTTGCTGATTTCAGGGACTTAGATTTTCACTAAGTCATTTCCCTGCTGTTATTTTAATAACATGTATTCATGTTGCTACAAAGTAATACATGCTTATTTTGAGCATGTTTAGTAAGGATGATTTGGGCATATGGTTATGATCTATACATCCATGTCTTTGTTTGCATTTATGGAGTACCCTAGAATGACTCAATCTTGCTCTACTTTTGCTATAAAATGTTCCTGGCAGATCATCTACATGTTATTCAATTTTGCCAAGGTTGTTGTAGTTGATCCATGCATTCTATGAGATGGATCTTGCCATGGTTAGCTTCTTGAACATGTCTTCTTGCTGGGTGTATGCTTAGTTTGTCATGCAATGCCTTGTGGTGAGTGCATCGAGCTTGCAAACGTGCCTACTTAACTCTGTTTTTTCCATGTCCAGTTTTCTGCTAAGTCTGAATCTATTAATGAAACATGCTATGTTTACATGGGTGCCATCATGTTTTCTGTAACCTTTTGGCTTATGGTCAGTAAGGGACTTGTTTTATATGCTTTGAGTAGATTCATGCAATGCCTTTGTTTGCTATGTCCTGTTCCTATAGCATGTTGTTATCTTGCTCTAAACATTGCTTGCTGATGTTAAATCCTGACATGTTAGTATTTTCACTAAGTCTGTGATGCTGTTATCTTTTGCACTTTTGGCATGCTTGTTTGAACCTGCTATTGTGTGATTTAGCCGTAGCTCAGTGTTCATCTTTTGTCAAGCATCTTGAGTAGATCACTGCCATGTGCTTTATTTCTATGTTAGAGTGCAGTAGCTTAGTTTTTTGTTGCATTCTAGATGGCATCGTGCTCTTAATCACAGAATCGTGCCATTATTGTTTTGCTTGCCATTTGCAGACTGTGCATCCGATTCCGGTGATCTTTATATCGATTTCGACCGAAATCAACTCATCTTTACAGCGGCGCTCTTGGTTTGCCAATTTGAGGCCTAGTTCAATCTTTTCCTTCCGGAGCACGCATATGCATTGCATATTACATCCCGCATATCATGCCATGTTTTGCATCATGTTGCTTGTGCATTGCACCGTGGTTGATTGTGGTTTCCTTTGATTGTGTTCTTGCCTTGGGTAGAGCCGGGAGACGAGTTCGTGGTCGAGGAACCCATTGAGTACACTTACGAGGATCAAGCTTACGTCAACTCGGAGAACTTTGCAGGCAAGATGACCATACCCTCGAAATCACTTCTATCTTTGCTTGCTAGTTGCTATGCTGTAACACCCCGGATATAACTTTCCCTATTTGTACTCCAACTCTTGCCGTTTCCGGCGTTAAGTTATATTTATTTTCTCGGGTTCGGGTTTTTGTCTCTGTGTGTTGTTGTCATTGTCATGCATCTCATATCATGTCATCATGTGCATTGCATTTGCATACGTGTTCGTCTCATGCATTCGAGCATTTTCCCCGTTGTCCGTTTTGCATTCCGGCGCTTCGTTCTCCTCCGGTGGTCATTTCTAGCTTTCTTTCGTGTGTGGGGATTAAACATTTCCGGATTGGACCGAGACTTGCCAAGCGGCGTTGGTTTACTACCGGTAGACCGCCTGTCAAGTTTCGTATCATTTGGACTTCGTTTGATACTCCAACGGTTAACCGAGGGACCGAAAAGGCCTCGTGTGTGTTGCAGCCCAACACCCCTCCAATTTGGCCCAAAACCCACCTAACTCTGCTCCATCATCTAGAGCGTTCGATCACGATCGTGTTGCCAAAAACCGCACCTCATTTGGACTCTCCTAGCTCCCCCTATGCCTATATATACACCCCCCATTCCAAATTCACGGATCCTCTCCCCCCTAACCCTAAAAAAATCTCCCCGCCGCCGCCGGACATGTCCGCCGCCTAACCGGAAACGTCCGCCCGCCGCAGCCGCCCAATCGCGCCGCCACGTGGGGGCGTGCCCACTTCGCCGCGCCGCCGCCCGCGCGGGCCCGCCAGGCCCAAGGCCGGCCCCCGCGAGCCTGCGAGCCGAGCCGCCCCGCGCCGCCTCCCTCCTCGGCTCCGGCGCCGCCTCCGCCTCGGCGCCGCTGCACCTTCGCCGCTCCGGCCGCCGAGCCGCCATCGCCACCCCGCCGCAGTTCCTCGCCGGCCCCGCCGCCTCCGGCCGCCGCACCGGCCTCGACCGCGCCGCCCGCCGCCGCCCGGGCCGGATCCGGCATAGATCCGGCCGGCTCCTTGCTCCCCCGGCCACTCCGGCGAACTCCAGCCCCGCCGGTGAACAGTGCGCGCCGCTGCCTCGATCTGCGTGCCGGGTCAAACCCTAGATCCGGTGGTAAAATTTCGTCTAAGTCCCTGATATTTTTAGTTCATATGCCCATGTTCGCGGCTCCGTAACTTTGCATCCGTAGCTCCGATTCATGCATATAGCATATCAAAATGTTCATCTCAGAGAGTACATCATTTCATTCCATTGCATCATTTTCATTTGAGTTCATCTTGATGCCCGAAATGCTGTTAGAAGAGGGCTACTTGAGTTAATTGTCAGATCTGCTACTCCGTTTAGCACTTTTGTCATTTTTGCCATGATTATTGTGTGCATGATATGCCCATGAGTTCTACATGTGTTTTGTTAAGGTTTTGTCATCTTTCCAGAGGTGCAACCCATGTATTTTTAGGATGTGTGTGGTGACTTGTGCAAGCTTGCAAAGTGGTGCACTTGCTAATTCTGTTTTCAGGGACTTAGTGATTTCACTAAGTCCTGGGGCTGTTTATCTCATGATGCCATATGCTCTTGTTGTTTCCTAGTGATCCGTGCCCTTTTGAGGATGATCAGTAAGGGAGTTTTGTTAATATTGTAGTGCTCTATCCATCCATGTCTTTGTTTGCAATTATGGAGCACCCTAGCTTGAGTCAATCGAGCTCTACTTTTGCTACTTTGTGAATCTGGGCAGATTGTCAACTTGTTTGCAATTTTGCCAGTGATGTTGTAGTTGATCCGTGCATGCTATGCTTTTGTTCTTGCCATGTATAGCTTGAATTTTGTGCCTTCTCTATGGGTGTATTCTTGTATTGCCATGAATTGCACCGTAGTGACTGCATCGAGCTCGTAAACATGCCTACTTGAGTTATATTTCAGAATGTGCCAGTTTTCACTAAGTATGAAAACTGATTATGTTTTTGCTATGTTCACGTGCTTGCAATTGTATTTTCTGATCCTTTTTTGCTCAAGGTCACTAAGGGACTTTTGTTAAGCTCTTTGAGTAGCTCCATGCCATGCTTTACTTTGCCTTGTTCAGATCCTGTAGCATGTAGTTTTGTTGCTCCGAAGAGGGCTACCTGATCTGAAATTCCAGACAAGTGTTAATTTCACAAAGTCTGAGATCTGTTTGTCATTTGCATTTTTTCCATGCTTGTTTGAACCCGTTAATGGATGAATTGGCCATAGCTCAGTGTTAGAATTTTGTTAAGCATCTTGTGTGCATCCCTTCCATGTATTTTTTTGTCATGTTTGGTTGCTGTATCATGTTCATTTCATTGCATTTAGATGCCTACTTGCTGTAAATCGCAGACCGGTGTCATTTTTTAATCGCTTGCCATTTCCAAACCGTAACTCCGATTCCGGCGTTCCTTATATCGTTTTCAAGCGATTTCATATCATCTTTCCAGTGGCACACTTGGTTTTCCAAGTTGAGGCCAGGTTCATGCATTTCCTGCCATATCTTGCATTTTGCATCCCGCATCGCATCCCGCATAGCATATCATCATTTCATCATATTGCTTGGTCTTGCACGTGGTTGATTGTATCCTTGTTGCTTGTTTGTCTTGTTTGGGTAGAGCCGGGAGACGAGTTCGCTAACGAGGATCCCGTTGAGTTTGCTTTCGAGGATCCAGTCAACTCTGACAACTGTGCAGGCAAGATGATCTTACCCTCGAAATCACTACTATCTTTGCTATGCTAGTTTGCTCGCTCTTTGCTATGCCATTGCTACGATGCCTACCACTTGCTTGCAAGCCTCCCAAATTGCCATGTCAAACCTCTAACCCACCTTGTCCTAGCAAACCGTTGATTGGCTATGTTACCGCTTCGTTCAGCCCCTCTTATAGTGTTGCTAGTTGCAGGTGAAGATTGGAGCCCGTTCCTTGTTGGAACATCTTTTATTTACTTGTTGGGATATCATTATATGGCCATGTTATCTTAATGCATCTATGTACTTGGTAAAGGATGGAAGGCTCGGCCTCTCGCCTAGTGTTTTGTTCCACTCTTGCCGCCGTAGTTTCGGTCATACAGGTGTTATGTTCCCGGATTTTGCGTTCCTTACGCGGTTGGGTTATAATGGGAACCCCTTGATATTTCACCTTGATTAAAGCTTTTCCAGCAATGCCCAACATTGTTTTTACCATTCGCCACCTAGCCTTTTCTTTCCCTTGGGTTCTGCAGACTCAAGGGTCATCTTATTTTACCCCCCCCCCCGGGCCAGTGCTCCTCTGAGTGTTGGTCCAACCGAGCGATGTCCGGGGATACCAGGGGCAACTTTGGGCTGGCCTCCCCGACGTCTGGCTCATCTGAGTGTGCCCTGAGAAAGAGATATGTGCAGCTCCTATCGGGATTTGTCGGCACATTCGGGCGGTGTTGCTGGTCTTGTTTTAACCTGTCGAAGCGTCTTGAATTACCGAGATACCGAGTCTGATCGGAACGTCTTGGGAGGAGGTCTATTCCTTCGTTGACCGTGAGAGCTTGTCATGGGCTAAGTTGGGACTCCCCTGCAGGGATTTGAATTTTTCGAAAGCCGTGCCCGCGGTTATGGGCAGATGGGAATTTGTTAATGTCCGGTTGTAGATAACTTGAACCTTAATTAAAATGAATCAACTGAGTGTGTTACCGTGACGGCCTCTTCTCGGCGGAGTCCGGGAAGTGGACACGGTGTTGGAGTAATGTTTGCGCAGGTTGCTCTCTAGTTTCTCACTCGTGCTTGGCCTTCTCTTCTCGCTCTCTTTTGCAAATAAGTTAGCCACCATCTTTGCTAGTCGCTTGCTGCAGCTCCACATATTTACCTTGCCTTACCTATATGCTTAAATAGTCTTGATCGCGAGGGTGTGAGATTGTTGAGTCCCTGTGGCTCACAGATTACTATTACACCATATGCAGGGCCCGATGTTTCCGCTCCAGGAGACGCGTATGAGCTCAAGTGGGAGTTCGACGAAGACTCTCAACGTTACTATGTTTCTTTTCCCGATGATCAGTAGTGGTGCCCAGTTGGGGGTGATCGGGACCATTGTCGCATGTTGGGTTCTCCTTTATTTTTGTGCCGTAGTCGGGCCATGAGTGTTTGGATGATGTAATGTTATTTATGTACTTGATTGACGTGGCGAGTGTAAGCCAACTATGTTATCTCCCCTTTGCTTATTCATATTACATGGGATGTTGTGAAGATTGCCTAACTTGCGACATATGCCTTCAATGTGATTATGCCTCTAAGTCGTGCCTCGACACGTGGGAGATATAGTCGCATCGAGGGTGTTACAAGTTGGTATCAGAGCCTTCCCCGACCTTAGGAGCCCCATTGCTTGATCGTTTTTAGCGGCCGAGTTGTGTCTAGAAAAATGTTTTGAGTCTTTAGGAATTATATATCGGAGAGTTTGGGAATTCTTTTTACTTCCCAGTCTCCTCATCGCTCTGGTAAGGCATCGTGACGTAGAGTTTTGACTCTTCTCTCCTCAAATTTTCACTAAAAAATTTTTAGGATCACGCGGGTATCTTGGAATCGTTCCGATGGTTTTATGATGAGAACATTGACTTGGTGCCTCCTGTCAGGGGTTTAGTGGAAGTGTCCCGGGGAGTTGAGCTCTGAGGTGTTGTCATCATAATTTTATCGTTGCAGTTCTAGAATACCTGAGTTAGTACGCCGACATCGAAAATCTCTTTTATGCAGTTCATTGGTGAGATAACCTCGACGCCACCCAGTACTGGGGCGGGAGTTCGGGAGTATCGCCATAACTTGTATAACGGATGCTTTTCGAAGGTTGAGGTAGATGGTTTCCGAAGGTTTCTTGGTTATGTGTTGAAGGATGGATACACCTGGATGTAGGATTTGCTAGTTTGGGTGAGATATTATGCTTCCCCTGTATCCCCCAACACCTGATTGCATAACCGGAAAGGATCGGGAGTTTCATAGGTGGGAATTCTTGTAGCTCTAGTTCTTCTTCCACGAATATTGGTTTGAGATTGGGATTTCTTACCGATTATTCGTTCTTGATCCGTACCTTGTAGATTTGTTTCTCTACCTTAATTCTACGTGGCTTCTCAATTTATGGATATGTGACCATTTCAAGAGAAATGCATTCGGCCATTTTGTTCGGATGTGAAGACTATATGTTGCAATTTTCATTCCGTTGGATTCAGCTTCAATATTTGTCTGTCAATGTGCTAATGGTGGTCAACCTCTTCAGGATGGCTCCTCCAACGCGCACGACTCCGAATCCTGATCCGCCACCACCTCCACCTCCTCCGGAGGCATGGCAAGCTGTGATGGCCGCAACCAATGCAAACACACAGTTGATCATGCAAATTCTTCAAGAGCGCAACCAAGGGAATCAAGGCAGCAATCAGAATCACTTTGCTACACTCAACCAGTTCCTTGCTAACGGGCCAAAGACTTTCAGCAATTGTGTTGAGGAAACCGATGCTGACGATTGGCTAGTGGATCTGTGCAAGCATTTCGAGTGCAGTAACGTCAGGCCTGAGGACTTTGTCAAGTTCGCTTCCTTCCAACTCAAAGATCAAGCTGCAGAATGGTTCCAGCAGTACAAGCACTCCAGAGGTGGACGTGCTATCACTTGGGATGATTTCCGTCGAGATTTCCGAGCTCATCATATTCCTCAAAGCGTGGTTGAAAGCAAGCATGAGGAATTCCGCAATCTGAAGCAAGGCTCTTTGTCTGTCTATGACTACAACAAGTTGTTTCAGAAGCTCGCCCGCTTTGCCAAGCAAGACGTCCCTGATGAGAAGAGCATGATATACCAGTTCAGGGGTGGTCTCAGAGAAGAAGTTCAGCGAGCTCTTGTTCTCTTTGAACCCTAGAGATACGATGAGTTCTAGAACATGGCACTGAAGCAAGAGGCTGCTCAGTTGAGGTGTGATGCTTCCAAGAAGCGAGTCAGAGATGTTACTCCTTCTTCCTCTACACAAGTGGCCAAGCAGCAGAAGTATTGGCTTCCTCCTCCTCCGTTCCATCAGCCGTATCAGCAGAAGAGCAAAGGTGGCAGTGGTTCTTCCCACCCACCCAACCATGGCTTTCAGAACAAGACTTCGTCTCAAGCTCCAAGATCGAGTGCTCCGTACCACCATCCGCTTTCAGAGGTCACGTGCAACAAGTGCCAACAGAAGGGTCACTATGCCAACAAGTGTTTCAACCAGAGGCGTCTTCCTCCTCCTCCTCCTGTCAGATCGGCAAGTACAGCTGTGGTCAAGCATAACCCCAAGTCCGCCAAGGTCAGCTTGATGAATGCAGCTCAGGCAGAGGACTCGTCAGATGTGATTATGGGTAACCTTCCTGTTAATGATATTCCAGCTAAAGTTCTTTTTGACACGGGTGCATCGCATTGTTTCATCTCGAGGCCATTTGTTTCTAAGCATGAGTTGCCTTTGCAAGATTTGCCTAGACAGTTATCTGTTGTTTCTCCGGGTAAATTCATGAATGCAAGCGCTATTGCCCCAGATGTTTCTATCACATTGGGCGATTACAAGTTTCTCTCTTCTCCGGTGGTTCTTGGTAACTCGGATATTGATCTTATTCTCGGAATGGATTGGCTTTCTAAGCACAAGACACATCTTGATTGTGCTGCCAGGAAGATTCAATTGACTCATTCGTCTGAGGATGTAATTGTCTTTGCCGCTCATGATGATACCATTCGTCTGTTTTCTCTCAATGAGAAGGGTGAATTGGATGCCATCTCGCAAATTCCAGTCGTTTGCGAATACCAAGACGTCTTTCCAGAAGAGCTCCCAGGAATGCCTCCGCACCGGCCAGTTGAATTCGTTATTGATCTTGAGCCTGGCACGAAACCTGTGTGCAAACGTCCTTACAAACTCGGACCTAAAGAGTTGAAGGAGCTGAAGAAGCAACTCGATATTCAAGAGAAAATGGGTCTCATCCGGCCTAGTTCTTCTCCGTGGGGTTGTGGTGTTCTTTTTGTGAAGAAGAAGGATGGAACGGACCGACTTTGTGTTGATTACCGTCCAGTGAACAAGAAGACCATTAAGAACAAATACCCACTTCCCAACATCAATGAGCTGTTCGAACAACTAAAAGGTGCTCAAGTACTCTCCAAGCTTGATCTCCGTATGGGTTATCATCAGATTCGGATCCGTGAGCAAGATATTCCCAAGACGGCTTTCAGGACAAGCTTTGGTTCATATGAATACACTGTCATGTCTTTTGGTCTCGTCAACGCTCCTCCGACGTTCTCTCGCATGATGAATTTCATCTTCAACGCCTACACCAATGACTTCGTTTTGGTCTATCTCAACGACATTCTGGTTTTCTCCAAGAACAAGGAAGACCATGCCAAGCACTTGCGTTTGGTTCTTGATAAGCTCAGAGAACATCAGTTCTACGCTAAGTTCTCCAAGTGTGAATTTTGGCTCGATGAGGTTCTTTATCTTGGTCATATCATCTCTGCCAAGGGCATTGCCGTGAATCCTGAGAAGGTGTCCGCAATTGTGAATTGGGAACCTCCTCAGAACGTGAAGCAACTCCGTAGCTTCCTCGGTCTCGCAAGCTATTGCCGAAGATTCGTCGAAAACTTTTCTAAGATCGCGAAGCCTCTCTCAAATCTTCTTCAGAAGCACGTCAAGTACGTTTGGTCTCCGGAGTGTGACATTGCTTTCAACACTTTGAAAGAGAAATTGATCACTGCTCCAGTTCTCACTCCGCCTGATGAATCCAAGCCGTACGAGGTCTTTTGTGATGCCTCTCTCCAAGGTCTTGGTGCGGTATTGATGCAAGAGAAGAAAGTTGTTGCTTATACCTCTCGCCAGTTGAAGCCTAATGAGAAGAACTACCCCACTCATGATCTCGAGTTGGCGGCAGTTGTGCATGCTCTTTTGACTTGGAGACATCTTCTATTGGGAAGAAAAGTGGACATTTTCACTGATCACAAGAGTCTCAAGTACATCTTCACTCAGCCTAATCTCAACCTCAGGCAAACTCGATGGGTCGAAATGATTCAAGAGTATAATCCGAGTATCGAGTATACTCCAGGCAAGGCCAATGTGATTGCGGATGCTTTGAGCAGAAAGGCCTACTGCAACAGTCTGATTCTCAAGCCTTATCAACCCGAGCTTTGTGAAGCTTTCCACAAACTTAATCTGCAAGTTGTTCCTCAAGGTTTCCTCGCCAACCTTCAAGTCTCTCCTACCTTAGAAGACCAGATTCGCCAAGCCCAGCTTCTTGATGCTATGGTGAAAAAGGTGAAGATTGGGATTGCCAAGAGTCAATCCAAGTACAAGTGCTACCGCCTTGACGACAAGGATACTCTCTTCTTCGAGGATCGTATTGTTGTACCCAAAGGTGACCTCCGTAAAGTGATCATGAACGAGGCTCACAATTCTCTCCTCTCCATCCACCCTGGGAGCACGAAGATGTATCAGGACCTCAAGCAAGATTATTGGTGGACTCGAATGAAGCGTGAGATCGCTCAATTCGTGAATAAATGTGATGTCTGCAGAAGAGTGAAGGCAGAACACCAAAGGCCAGCTGGTCTCCTCCAACCTCTTGCCATTCCAGAATGGAAGTTTGACCACATTGAAATGGACTTCGTGACTGGGTTTCCAAAGTCCAAGCGTGGCAATGATGCTATATTCGTTGTCATCGACAAACTCACCAAAGTGGCTCATTTTCTACCTATCAAAGAGTCGATCACTGCAGCTCAATTGGCGGAACTCTATACCTATCGTATTGTCTCTCTGCACAGTATTCCTCAAGTGATATCTTCAGACCGTGGCAGCATCTTTACCTCGAAGTTTTGGGATTCGTTGCAGAAGGCCATGGGCACGAACATCCGCTTCAGCACAGCTTTCCATCCTCAAACTAGCGGTCAAGTCGAGCGTGTCAACCAGATTCTTGAAGATATGCTCAGGGCTTGTGTGATCTCCTTCGGCATGAAGTGGGAGGATTGTCTTCCTTATGCTGAATTCTCCTACAATAACAGTTTTCAAGCAAGTTCGGGCAAGGCCCCATTTGAAATTTTGTATGGCAGGAAGTGCCGTACCCCTCTCAACTGGTCTGAAACCGGTGAATGTCAGTTTTTGGGTAATGATTTAATCACAGAGGCAGAAGAAATGTGCAAAGTCATTCGTGATAACCTCAAAGCAGCCCAATCCCGTCAGAAGAGCTACTATGATAGTAAGCACCGTGATTTGTCTTTTGAGATCGGAGATCATGTTTACCTCCGCGTCTCTCCTATGAAAGGTACTCGTCGCTTCGGTATCAAAGGGAAGCTTGCCCCTAGATACGTGGGACCTTTCAAGATTGTCAGCAAGAGAGGTGACCTCGCCTATCAACTCGAGCTTCCTTCAAACTTTGCAAATGTTCATGACGTGTTCCATGTCTCTCAGCTTCGAAAGTGCTTCAAGACTCCTGACCGCACCGTCAACTTCGAGGACACTGAGCTCCAAGAAGATCTCTCTTATCGTGAGCACCCAGCTGCTATTCTTGAAGAGACCGAACGCAAGACTCGCAACAAGTCAATCAAATTTCTCAAAGTCAAGTGGTCACACCATTCCGACCGTGGATCTACCTGGGAACGCGAGGATCACCTCCGTTCTGAGTACCCGCGTTCTTCCAGTCCTAGATCTAGGGACGAGATCCTTTCGTAGTGGTGGAGTGTTGTAACACCCCGGATATAACTTTCCCTATTTGTACTCCAACTCTTGCCGTTTCTGGCGTTAAGTTATATTTATTTTCTCGGGTTCGGATTTTTGTCTACGTGTGTTGTTGTCATTGTCATGCATCTCATATCATGTCATCATGTGCATTGCATTTGCATACGTGTTCATCTCATGCATTCGAGCATTTTCCCCGTTGTCCGTTTTGCATTATGGTGCTTCGTTCTCCTCCAGTGGTCATTTCTAGCTTTCTTTCGTGTGTGGGGATTAAACATTTCCGGATTGGACCGAGACTTGCCAAGCGGCCTTGGTTTACTACCGGTAGACCGCCTGTCAAGTTTCGTATCATTTGGACTTCGTTTGATACTCCAACGGTTAACCGAGGGACCGAAAAGGCCTCGTGTGTGTTGCAGCCCAACACCCCTCCAATTTGGCCCAAAACCCACCTAACTCTACTCCATCATCTAGAGAGTTCGATCACGATCACGTGGCCGAAAACCGCACCTCATTTGGACTCTCCTAGCTCCCCCTATGCCTATATATACACCCCCCATTCCAAATTCGCGGATCCTCTCCCCCCTAACCCTAAAAAAAATCTCGCCGCCGCCGCCGGACATGTCCGCCGCCTAACCGGACACGTCCGCCCGCCGTAGCCGCCCAATCGCGCGCCGCCACGTGGGGGCGTGCCCACTTCGCCGCGCCGCCGCCCGCGCGGGCCCGCCAGGCCCAAGGCCGGCCCCCGCGAGCCCGCGAGCCGAGCCGCCCCGCGCCGCCTCCCTCCTCGGCTCCGGCGCCGCCTCCGCCTCGGCGCCGCCGCACCTTCGCCGCTCCGGCCGCCGAGCCGCCATCGCCGCCCCGCCGCAGTTCCTCGCCGGCCCCGCCGCCTCCGGCCGCCGCACCGGCCTCGACCGCGCTGCCCGCCGTGCGCCGCCGCCCGCCGCCGCCCGGGCCGGATCCGGCGTAGATCCGGCCGGCCCCTTGCTCCCTCGGCCACTCCGGCAAGCTCCAGCCCCGCCGGTGAACAGTGAGCGCCGCCGCCTCGATCTGCGTGCCGGGTCAAACCCTAGATCCGGTGGTAAAATTTCGTCTAAGTCCCTGATATTTTTAGTTCATATGCCCATGTTCGCGGCTCCGTAACTTTGCATCCGTAGCTTCGATTCATGCATATAGCATGTCAAAATGTTCATCCGTAGCTTCTGATCCTTTTTTGCTCAAGGTCACTAAGGGACTTTTGTTAAGCTCTTTGAGTAGCTCCATGCCATGCTTTACTTTGCCTTGTTCAGATCCTGTAGCATGTAGTTTTGTTGCTCCGAAGAGGGCTACCTGATCTGAAATTCCAGACAAGTGTTAATTTCACAAAGTCTGAGATTTGTTTGTCATTTGCATTTTTGCAATGCTTGTTTGAACCCGTTAATGGATGAATTGGCCGTAGCTCAGTGCTAGACTTTTGTTAAGCATCTTGTGTGCATCCCTTCCATGTATTGTGTTGTCATGTTTGGTTGCTGTATCATGTTCATTTCATTGCATTTAGATGCCTACTTGCTATAAATCGCAGACCGGTGTCATTTTTGAATCGCTAGCCATTTCCAAACCGTAACTCCTATTCCGGCGTTCCTTATATCGTTTTCAAGCGATTTCATATCATCTTTCCAGTGGCACACTTGGTTTTCCAAGTTGAGGCCAGGTTCATGCATTTCCTGCCATATCTTGCATTTTGCATCCCGCATCGCATCCCGCATAGCATATCATCATTTCATCATATTGCTTGGTCTTGCACGTGGTTGATTGTATCCTTGTTGCTTGTTTGTCTTGTTTGGGTAGAGCCGGGAGACGAGTTCGCTAACAAGGAGCCCGTTGAGTTTGCTTTTAAGGATCCAGTCAACTCTGACAACTATGCAGGCAAGATGATCTTACCCTCGAAATCACTACTATCTTTGCTATGCTAGTTTGCTCGCTCTTTGCTATGCCATTGCTACGATGCCTACCACTTGCTTGCAAGCCTCCCAAATTGCCATGTCAAACCTCTAACCCACCTTGTCCTAGCAAACCGTTGATTGGCTATGTTACCGCTTCGTTCAGCCCCTCTTATAGCGTTGCTAGTTGCAGGTGAAGATTGGAGCCCGTTCCTTGTTGGAACATCTTTTATTTACTTGTTGAGATATCATTATATGGCCATGTTATCTTAATGCATCTATATACTTGGTAAAGGGTGGAAGGCTCGGCCTCTCGCCTAGTGTTTTGTTCCACTCTTGCCGCCCTAGTTTCCGTCATATCGGTGTTATGTTCCCGGATTTTGCGTTCCTTACGCGGTTGGATTATAATGGGAACCCCTTCATATTTCACCTTGATTAAAGCTTTTCCAGCAATGCCCAACATTGTTTTTACCATTCGCCACCTAGCCTTTTCTTTCCCTTGGGTTCTGCTGACTCAAGGGTCATCTTATTTTACCCCCCCCCCCCCGGGCCGGTGCTCCTCTGAGTGTTGGTCCAACCGAGCGATGTCCGGGGCTACCAGGGGCAACTCTGGGCTGGCCTACCCGACGTCTGGCTCATCTGAGTGTGCCCTAAGAAAGAGATATGTGCATCTCCTATCGGGATTTGTCGGCACATTCGGGCGGTGTTGCTGGTCTTGTTTTAACCTGTCGAAGCGTCTTGAATTACCGAGATACCGAGTCTGATCGGAACGTCTTGGGAGGAGGTCTATTCCTTTGTTGACCGTGAGAGCTTGTCATGGGCTAAGTTGGGACTCCCCTGCAGGGATTTGAATTTTTCGAAAACCATGCCCGCGGTTATGGGCAGATGGGAATTTGTTAATGTCCGGTTGTAGATAACTTGAACCTTAACTTAATTAAAATGAATCAACTGAGTGTGTTACCGTGACGGCCTCTTCTCGGCGGAGTCCGGGAAGTGGACACGGTGTTGGAGTAATGTTTGTGTAGGTTGCTCTCTAGTTTCTCGCTCGTGCTTGGCCTTCTCTTCTCGCTCTCTTTTGCGAATAAGTTAGCCACCATCTTTGCTAGTCGCTTGCTGCAGCTCCACATATTTACCTTGCCTTACCTATAAGCTTAAATCGTCTTGATCGCGAGGGTGCGAGATTGCTGAGTCCCTGTGGCTCACAGATTACTACTACACCAGATGCAGGGCCCGATGTTTCCGCTCCAGGAGACGCGTATGAGCTCAAGTGGGAGTTCGACGAAGACTCTCAATGTTACTATGTTTCTTTTCCCGATGATCAGTAGTGGTGCCCAGTTGGGGGTGATCGGGACCGTTGTCGCATGTTGGGTTCTCCTTTATTTTGGCGCCGTAGTCGGGCCATGAGTGTTTGGATGATGTAATGTTATTTATGTACTTGATTGACGTGGCGAGTGTAAGCCAACTATGTTATCTCCCCTTTGTTTATTCATATTACATGGGATGTTGTGAAGATTGCCTAACTTGCGACATATGCCTTCAATGCGATTATGCCTCTAAGTCGTGCCACGACACGTGGGAGATATAGTCGCATCGAGGGTGTTACATATGCCTATGCCGCGGTACCTACCACTTGCTATATCATACCTCCCACATTACCATGTCAAGCCTCTAACCCACCTTGTCCTAGCAAACTATTGTTTGGCTATGTTACCGCTTTGCTCGGCCCCTCTTATAGCGTTGCTAGTTGTAGGTGAAGATGGAGTTTGTTCCTTGTTTGGAATATGATTATTGTTGGGATATCATTATTATATCTTGTTTACTTTAATGCACCTATATACTTGGTAAAGGGTGGAAGGCTCGGCCTTATGCCTGGTGTTGTGTTCCACTCTTGCCGCCCTAGTTTCCGTCATAGCGGTGTTATGTTCCTTGATTTTGTGTTCCTTACGCGGTTGGGTTATAATGGGAACCCCTTGACAGTTAGCCTTGAATAAAACTCCTCCAGCAAGGCCCAACCTTGGTTTTACCATTTGCCACCTAAGCCTTTTTCCCTTGGGTTCCGCTGACTCAAGGGTCCTTTATTTTAAACCCTCGGGCCAGTGCTCCTCTGAGTGTTGGTCCAACTTGTCAGCCGTCGGTGGCCACCAGGGGCAACTCTGGGTTGGCCTACCGGAAGTTTGGACAATACGGTGTGCCCTGAGAACGAGATATGTGCAGCTCCTATCGGGATTTGTCGGCACATCCGGGTGGCTTTGCTGGATTGGTTTTACCATTGTCGAGATGTCTTGTGACCGGGATTCCGAGTCTGATCGGGTCGTCCTGGGGGAAGGAATATCCTTCGTTGACCGTGAGAGCTTGTGATGGGCTAAGTTGGGACACCCCTGCAGGGTTTTGAACTTTCAAAAGTCGTGCCCGCGGTTATGGGCAGATGGGAATTTGTTAATATCCTGTTGTAGAAAACCGGACACTTGACTTAATTAAAATGAATCAACCGCGTGTGTAGCCGTGATGGTCTCTTTTCGGCGGAGTTCGGGAAGAGAACACGGTCTTGTGTTATGCTTGAACGTAAGTAGTTCTAGGATCACTTCTTGATCATAGTTTATCGACCGTGCTTTGCTCCTTTTCTCGCTCTCATTTGCGTATGTTAGCCACCATATATGCTAGTGCTTGCTGCAGCTCCACCTCACTACCTTTTCCTACCCATGAGCTTAAATAGTCTTGATCGCGAGGGTGTGAGATTGCTTAGTCCATGTGACTCACAGATTACTTTCAAAACCAGATGCAGGTGCCAATGATGCCATTACAGGGGATGCGACTGAACTCAAGTGGGAGTTCGACGAGGATTCAGGACGTTACTATGTTTCCTTTCCAGATGATCAGTAGTGGAGCCCAGTTGGGGCGATCGGGGATCTTATGCATTTTGGGTTGTATTTATTTTGGTTCCTAGTCAGACCTTGATTGTATTCTGGATGATGTAATGCTATATTTATGTATTGTGTGAAGTGGCGATTGTAAGCCAATTCCTTATCTCTTTCTTATTCAGTACATGGGATGTGTAAAGGTTACCCCTCTTGCGACATGCCTACAATGCGGTTATGCCTCTAAGTCGTGCTCCGACACGTGGGAGATATAGCCGCATCGTGGGTGTTACAATATACTTCCGCATACCACCAACACCTCCGCATAGCACCGCTCTATATCACATACACCACCATCGCTTACCATTTCCAACTCTGACAATTTTGGTCCAATTTTGCTTTGAGAATTTGAATTGCGGTTTCGTGTCCTACTTGTGTTTCGGCTATTTAGGTTCGGTTCGACATCAACATCACCGCCGCTCATCTTCACCACGGACGCGTCATCAACAACGACCACCTGGACTACATCTTGGTATTCATGCCACCATTTTGACACCATACCGTACGCAAGAACGGTAACCTCACCTTGGTATTGGACATATCATTCTTGCCATTACATTGATAGCCATCATAGCCTTACTCCTTTACGTCGCTTACCCACCGAGACTAGCCATTGAGTATTGCCGTCAACGAGACTTGTGCACATTAGTGACAATACTTCCCATAGCATACATACATAATTGTTGCATATCTTGGTATCATCTCTTGTCTCACAAGGTTGTCATCGCATACACAATTGCTATCTTGGTTCGTGAAGCATTGCATGAGAAAAGAGCTCAAACAACAAAGAGCCAAACAAGCTTTTAAGCAAAAGGGAAAGATAAGCAAAGAGCTTTTAAGCAAGAACCATAGCATCATACAACATTAAGATTGTCATATCAGATCATCTTGGATCATTTCATCGAAACACCTTGCATAGAGCATACTTGGGATAGAAGTCGTTACATTTTTGCTTAGTAGGTTGTGCAAAAGCCTTGTATCCGCCTATTATGCAATCGTGCTAGCGTCTCTCTAGTGTTGTGCAACAAGAGCATTTTTGTGGATTCCACATTATGGCTCACCCTTGGTTGCACGACCCCACTTACCTTTTTGCGTGTGTGTTTCCGTGTACCGTATATTGTTTGGTCTACTTGTTGCATTGAAATCTTGCGAATCTTTTCCAACATTATTGAAGCTCACTTACAATTGCAACAAATTTTGTGCCACCATCCTAACCAAGCTCCACCATAAGATTTTACTTGTGTAGGTGTGAGAAACTGACAAGAATTGGTACCAATTGTGCTATTTCCTTGTCCACATTGGAGTGATCATTGATCCACCTTCAACTTTGGTCAAGGTACATTTGGTATACGTTCTTCTCTTTCTACCACTCACATTTTTCCCTTGGAATGATGGATAGGCCAAGTACTTCTACCAACCCACTCTTCATTGAGAACGACGACGACATGAACTCCTACGTCACCAAGAGCCACCTCTTTGGTGTACAACGTGCTTTGCATCAAGAGCAACAAGCAATGAGTGAACGCATCGACAACCTCGCCGCCGACTTGCGACTCTCCGAGCAAAGTACAAGGGACTACTTAGATCACAAGCTCGATGATCACAAGCAAGAGAATGACGCAAGAATGGACAAGATTCGCGCTTTGTTGCTCAACCGCTCTTCTTCCACTTCATCCTCTTCAAGAAGGAGACGCTCAAGTCGGCACTCCGACTTCACCCTCTCCGGCTCAAGTACACCGACATCGAACACTCTTCGACGTGCCACACACAACAATCGTCAAGCAAGCTTCAATCCCCTATGCAACACCGACTCTCAAGAGCACCGACAACGTCAAACCCAAGAGGCGTTCGCGCTAGCACGAGAACATCAATGACAACGCCAACATGAAGAGGAAGAGCGAGCGCGGCTACACCAAGTTGCACAAGATGCCGAGGCACAACGTCAAGAACAACAACTCCTGAAGCTCAAGCACTTGAGGCGCAACAAGCCCTCCAAGATGCAAGTCGAGCCGTAGCCAACCGAGGTCGACAAGCTCGTGAACATGAAGAAGCACTTCGCGAAGAAGCTCACGAACGACGACATCAAGCTCGCGTGCAATGTCAAGCTCGACAAGTTCCTCCACAAGTTCACCAAGAGTGTGAAGACAATGGGAATCCTCCACGACAAGAGCAACATGAGGTTGGAAACCCCCCTCATCAAGAGCAACACGAGCTTGACAATCATCAACAACATGGGCGTCATCATCCCGACCCCAACACAATGAAGATCAATGCTATGGCAAGCTAAAGTTCACCATGCCCAAGTTTTTCGGAAGTAATGATCCCGAAGAGTACCTATCATGGGCATTGAAGGTCGACAAAATCTTCCGCTTGCACAACTATGACAAAGAGAAGAAGGTCGCGATGGCATCCCTTGAGTTCCAAGACTATGTCCTCATTTGGTGGGAACAAGTTATCAAGCGCCGAGAGGCAAGAGGTGAACCACCCATCACTACTTGGGCGCAAATGAAAGATCTCATGAGAGCACGCTTCGTGCCTACCTGCTACAATCGCGACCTCTTCAAGAAACTTCAACTACTCAAGCAAGGAACCAAGAGAGTTGAAGAATACTATAAGGAGATGGAGATTGCCATGATAAGAGCCAATGTCACGGAAGATGATGAGCAAACAATGGCACATTTCTTGAATGGACTCAACCATCCTATCAAGAAGATCGCCGACTTCCAACCATGCTCGAACCTCATCGAGCTCGTGCATCAAGCTACAAAAGCGGAACGTCAAGTGCAAGACGATTACAAGTATGCCAAGTTCTCATCGAAGTCCTAACGCTTCTCCGACACCCAAGCTTCAACGACTCCAACAACGTCTACCAAGCCTTCTACAAGCAACATCGACAAGTCGAGTTCCAAGAAAGCTTCATCAACTCCAAGTCATCCCGCTACTACAAGCAACTTCAAGCCGGGAGCTTCATCATCATCAACCCCCACCGATGATATCGTCAAGACAAGTTCCTTCAAATGCTTCACATGCGGAGGCCGAGGCCACAAGTCCTATGAGTGCACCAACAAGCGGACCATGATCCTCAATGACGACGACACTTATGACTCAATGAGTGAAGGATAAATGGATGCTATTGAGCAAGTCTCCATGTACCGGCAAGTGAACGATGAAGAAGAACAAGTCTTTTGCGATGAAGATTCAAGCCCCGCTCTTGTTGTCTCCAAGGTCTTGACTCTCCAACATCACCAAGAAGAAGACCAGCGATGCCACATATTTCATACCAAGGCCGGCATCAATGGACGATCCGTCAAGGTCATCATCGATGGAGGGAGTTGTCATAATCTCGCAAGTGAAGAACTTTGCTCCAAGCTCCAATTGCCCAAGACGAAGCACCCACATCCATACAAAGTGCAATGTCTTAGCGACTCCGGCACTATCCAAGTCGAGCATCGAGTAAAAGTCTCCTTCAAAATTGGCGCCTACGAAGACATCTTAGAGTGCGACATCGTTCCAATGACCGTTTTCCACCTTCTCCTTGGACACCCATGGCAATTCAATAGAGGTGTGATCCACAACGGCCGAATGAACCACTACATTTTCAAGATGAAAGGAAAGGAGTACGTACTTCGCCCCATGTCGCCAAGCCAAGTGATCGTCGACAAGCAAGCCAACCATCGTGGAGAGAACAGTGAGAGAGCTTGCCACCAAAAAGAGTGAGCGCCATAAGCCCAAATTGAGTGCCTCCATGATGAGCGACAAGAAGAACTTAGTTCTATTTGCCACCAAAAATGAGATAAGAGGAGTGTGTGAGAACCCATCTAGTGTCCTACACTACATCCTTTTGTGCAAGGACAATGCAACACAAGCTAACACTTCTCACACTCTACCTTCAGTGTTATCTTCTCTTTTGCAGGAATTTGAAGATGTTTTCCCCGATGAGCTACCTCCGGGACTACCTCCACTACGAGGCATCGAGCACCGCATCGACCTCATCCCCGGAGCACCTCTTCCGAACAAAGCTCCCTATCGCGTCAACCCCGAAGAAACCAAAGAAATACAAAGGCAAGTAAAGCATCTCATAAACCATGGACATGTGCGTGAAAGTTTGAGCCCTTGTGCCGTCCCGGTCATTCTTGTGCCAAAATGAGACGGTAGCTTTCGCATGTGCTCCGATTGTAGACCTATCAATGCTATCACCGTTCGCTATAGGTATCCCATTCCACGCCTTGACGATATGCTTGATGAACTTAGTGGTGCCACTATCTTTTCAAAAATTGATCTTAAGAGTGGTTACTATCAAATCTGCATACACGAGGGTGATGAATGGAAAACCGCTTTCAAAACCAAGTTTGGCTTGTATGAGCGGTTAGTCATGCCTATGGGTCTATCGGAAGCACCAGGTACTTTTATGCGTCTTATGAATCATGTCTTTCGCCCTTACATTGGTGTGTTTGTTGTGGTCTACTTCGATGATATCCTTGTTTTAGCAAGTCTCTCAAAGAGCATGTCACCCATGTCTGAACCATTTTACAAACTCTTCGAAAAGAGCGTCTCTATGCTAATATGGAGAAATGCCTTCTTGGCGTTGATAAGCTTGTTTTCTTGGGTTTTGTTGTATATTCTAAGGGTGTTCATGTAGACGAGTCCAAGATCAATGCTATTAAGACTTGGCCCCAACCAACCAACTTGCTTCAAGTGCGTAGCTTTCTTGGCCTTGCGGGTTTCTATCGTCGCCTTGTGAAAGATTTTGGCACCATTGCATCGCCCTTGCATGCTTTGAGCAAGAAGAATGTGCCTTTTGTTTGGGGACCATCCCAAGATACCGCTTTCAATGAGCTTAAGAATTTGCTTACTCATGCTCCCGTGCTTGCATTACCCAACTTTGACAAACCCTTTGAGATTCATTACGATGCTAGCGGTAATGGCATAGGAGGTGTGTTAACGCAAGAGAAGAGCCCCATAGCTTACTTTAGTGAGAAACTCTCTGGAGCGCAACTCAATTACCCCATATATGACAAAGAGCTATATGCTTTAGTCTGCGTTTTGCATGAATGGGAACACTATCTTCGCCCTCATGAATTTATCATTCATACCGATCATGAAATGCTTAAGTACCTTAAAGGTCAAACCAAGTTGAACAATCGTCATGCTAAATGGAGTGAATTTATTGAATCTTTTCCTTATGTCATCAAGTACATCAAAGGTAAGGACAACGTTGTGGCGGATGCCCTTTCCCGCATATGCATGCTTGTTACTCAACTTGAATTGGATGTTATTGGCTTTGAGCACATAAAATACTTATATGAGCATGACCCTACTTTTGCTACTCCTTATGCCAAGTGTTTGATGCACACATCTTGGGAACGCTATTACATCAAAGATGCATATCTTATGAGAGCTAACAAGCTTTGCATCCCCGAGTCTTCTCTTCATTTGTTGCTTTTGCAGGAATCTCATGGAGGAGGATTAATGGGACATTTTGGACGCGACAAGACATTCTCTACGCTCTCAAAGAACTACTATTGGCCCAAGATGTTTCGTGACGTCAACCGCTTCATCAACTGATGCTCTACATGTCACAAAGCTAAGTATAAAGCTCAACCCCATGGCCTTTACATGCCTCTCCCAATTCCATATCAACCATGGGAAGACATTAGCATGGATTTTGTAGTTGGCTTACCTAGGACTAGAAATGGGAAGGATTCGGTATTTGTCGTTGTGGACCGATTCTCTAAGATGGCACATTTCATTCCTTGCAACAAGATAGACGATGCTTCACATGTTGCCAATATCTTTTGTAGGGAAATATTGCGTCTTCATGGAGTTCCAAAGAAGATCGTCTCGGACCGCGACGTCAAGTTCCTTAGCTACTTTTGGAAGACCCTATGCGCCAAGCTCGGAATCAAGCTACTCTTCTCCATGGCGTATCATCCACAAACCGAAGGCCAAACGGAGGTGATCAACCGCACACTCTCCGCTCTACTCCGAGTACTCATCAAGAAGAACATCAAGGAGTGGGAGGAGTGTCTACCTACCGCCGAGTTCGCCTACAACCGAGCAAGACACTCAACAACCGGCAAGTCCTCCTTCGAGGTCGTCTACGGATTCAACCCATTGTCACCATTGGACATTCTTCCTCTACCGCTACTGTAACGCTCGGGTAATCAAGCTACAGTAAAACTCTCCTAATGATGCCATGTCATCTGCGATTACTGTTACTAATCTCGGGATAATTCGAAACCGCGTCAAATTCAAACTTAAAATTAAAGTCGACAATAAAAGTTTTCAAAATTGAAACAAAAATGTTCGGTGGACGCCAAATATTACAAAGGTAATTATGGTGCAGAAAACACATTTTTAGTAAAAGACTAAATACTCTAAAATGAAATAAAACAGAAAAGAAAAAAAATAAAGAAAAGAAAGAAAGAAAGAGAAAGGAGAAAGACCCCACTAGCTCCCCCCTAGGCTTCAACCCATTCCCTCACACCCGGCCGGCCCAGGTGGCCCAGCTGCCACCTCCCCCCCTCTGTCACCTCCTCCCCCCCCCCCCCCCTGTTCGTCCGACCGCGCCCGTGTCGCCGACGGACCAGCTCGCTGCCCCGCGCCGCTACAGGCCCCTGGAGAGGATAAGGGCGCCGACGCCGCGCCCCCTCGGGCTCCCCTCCCCACTTGCCCCCCTGCTCTCCTCCTCGATCTCCTCCTCCGTCTCGCTTCTCAGATCCGCCCCCGTCCGAGCGCTTCCATGGCCGTGGCCGTCACGTAGCCGTGGCCACCATCCTCCCCGCACCGCGCCAACGTGTCGCCGGTCTCCCTCGTTGCCCTCCTCGTCGTCCTCGACCGTTGGTTCGAGCTCCGCAACGTCGCAACGTCGTGGGCGAGGTCGTCTTCTTCCTCCGCCTCGCCGTCGCTCATCCCCAACTCCGGCGACGCCCTCTGCAGCTACTAAGCCACCAAGGGCCACCGTGTGTGCCGCTCGGTGAGCCCCCGCTCCCTCCCCTCTCTCTCTCGACACCGTTCGCTAGTTGGACGCCCCCCCCCCAACTTGCCCGAGCGCATCGCCGCACGCGCTCGTCGCCGGCAGCCGTCCGGTGACCATTTGGTCCCGGGCTCATGCCTATCATGCTCAGGATCGCTGTAGGAACCCGGAGCGACCACCCGTTGGTCCTACCGTGGCCAGCATAGGCATTCCCCACCGCGGCCGAACGCCGGCGTCCGCCCCGCTCGTCGCCGGTGACGCTGCGGCCCTCCTCCGGCCACGCCACCGCCACGGTTCGATGCAGCTCCTCGCTCTCGACCGAACGCCCCCTCCCACGCGGCCTACCTTGCTCCGTAGCGCCGTTTCCATCGAGCACCCGTACGCGCCGCCGCCTCTGCTCGTCGCCGGTGCCGATTCCGGCCAAGTCCGGCCATACCACCACCCCCACTCGACGCGGCATCGAGTGGCCGTTTGGCTGGACCAAGCTGCGCGCCGAACGGCGCCGTGTAGCGAAATCCCGACGAGGCCCGGGAGCCCCCGCCGCGTTCTGACGTCGCCGGCGGCCAAACGCCGGCCGCCGCCTACGTGGTTGGCCTGGGGCCACCCCAAGGCCACTGCCAGCGGGCCCTGCGGGTCCTAGTTGACTGGGTTGACCCAGTCAACTGCTGACGTGGCAGCTACTGCCACTGACATGCGGGCCCCATGTCAAAAACGAATAAAATTAAATAGATAATTTGCTAATTAATTAAATTAGTTAATTAAACACTAATATCTCACTGACTACCGGGCCCCACCCACTAATTAGCCTATTTAGTTAGTTTTAAAACTCTGTTAGTACCCTGTCAATGACATGTGGGTCCCACTGGACCCACCTGTCTGGTTTGACTGGTCAACCGACCAGTTGACCTGCTGACATCACTATGATGTCATGCCTGCGTCATCATTCACTGTTTTGGATAATGTTGGATTTAAATAAATAATTAAAATCAGAAATTAATAAAATCTTTAGAAAATCATATCTTTTAATCCGTAACTCGGATTAAAATACTTTCTACAAGAAAGTTGCTCAGAACGACGAGACGAACCCGGATACGCAACCCGTTCGTCCGCCACGCATCCCTAGCATAGCGAACACGCAACTTTTCCCCTCCGACTCCTCTGCCCGAAAACGCGAAACACCGGGAATACTTTCCTGGATGTTTCCCCCTTCACCGGTACCACCTCGTACCGCGTTAGTGGCACACCTAGCATCACGCCTTGTCATGTCATGCATTTGTTTGCGATATATTTATTGTTTCTTCCCCCTCTTCTCTCGCTAGACACCGAGACCGACGCCGCTGCTACCCAGTACGACTACGGTGTTGACGACCCCTCTCTCTTACCAGAGCAACCAGGCAAGCCCCCCCCCTTGATCACCAGATATCGCCTACTCTCCTCTATACTGCTTGCATTAGAGTAGTGTAGCATGTTACTGCTTTCCATTAATCCTATTCTGATGCATAGCATGTCCTTGCTACTACTGTTGTTACCTTTACCTGCAATCCTAATGCTTAGTATAGGATGCTAGATTATCATTAGTGGCCATACATTATTGTCCGTCTGCCATGCTATATTATCGGGCCGTGATCACTCGGGAGGTGATCACGGGTATATACTTACTTTATACATGATACATGTGGTGACTAAAGTCGGGTCGGCTTGTGGAGCACCCGCGAGTGATTCACGGATTGGGGGCTGAAAGGACCTTTGTCCCAACGGCCCTCTATGTGGATCTTTGTGGCGAAGCGAGGGGGCAGGTTGTGACCACCTAGGAGAGAGGTGGGCCTGGCCCTGGTCGGTGTTCGCGGATACTTAACACGTTTAACGAGATCTTGGTATTTGATCTGAGTCTGGCTACTGGCCTATACCCACTAACCATCTACGCGGGGACAGTTATGGGCACTCGACGTCGTGGTATCAGCCGAAGCCTTCGTGACGTCAGCGACTGAGTGGCGCGCGCCGGATTGGACCGTAAGCCTGCTCTTGTATTAAGGGGGCTAGTTCTACTTCCGGCCGCGTTTGCAACGTGTAGGTGTGCAAAGGGCGATGGGCCCAGACCCCTGCGCCATAGGATTTAGACCGGCGTGCTGACCTCTCTGTTGTGCCTAGGTAGGGCTGCGACGTGTTGATCTTACGAGGCCGGGCATGACCCAGGAAAGTGTGTCCGGCCAAATGGGATCGAGCGTGTTGGGTTATGTGGTGCACCCCTGCAGGGAAGTTAATCTATTCGAATAGCCGTGATCTTCGGTAACAGGACGACTTGGAGTTGTACCTTGACCTTATGACAACTAGAACCGGATACTTAATAAAACACACCCTTCCAAGTGCCAGATACAACCGGTGATCGCTCTCTCACAGGGCGACGAGGGGAGGATCATCGGTTAGGATTATGCTATGTGATGCTACTTGGAGGACTTCAGTCTACTCTCTTCTACATGCTGCAAGACGGAGGCTGCCAGAAGCGTAGTCTTCGACAGGATTAGCTATCCCCCTCTTATTCTGGCATTCTGCAGTTCAGTCCACCGATATGGCCTTTACACATATACCCATGCATATGTAGTGTAGCTCCGTGCTTGCGAGTACTTTGGATGAGTACTCACGGTTGCTTTCTCCTTCTTTTCCCCCTATCCCTTCTATCTGGTTGTTGCAACCAGATGTTGGAGCCCAGGATCCAGACGCCACCGTCGACGACGACTCCTACTACACCGGAGGTGCCTACTACTACGTGCTGCCCGCTGACGACGACCAGGAGTAGTTTAGGAGGATCCTAGGCAGGAGGCCTGCGCCTCTTTCGATCTGTATCCCAGTTTGTGCTAGCCTTCTTAAGGCAAACTTGTTTAACTTATGTCTGTACTCAGATATTGTTGCTTCCGCTGACTCGTCTATGATCGAGCTCTTGTATTCGAGCCCTCGAGGCCCCTGGCCTGTAATATGATGCTTGTATGACTTATTTTATTTGTAGAGTTGAGTTGTGATATCTTCCCGTGAGTCCCTGATCTTGATCGTACACGTTTGCATGTATGATTAGTGTACGATTGAATCGGGGGCGTCACAGCTACAAGAGCGCATCAATATGGACGCAAGTGCACGTGTGAACCATCTCAAGAAGGTGCATGAAGATACAAGGCACACCATCGAGCACCAAGTACAACGACTTGCGACCAAGCTCAACATCAACAAGCACCATATGATATTCAACATTTGAGATCTTGTGTGGCTACATCTTCGCAAGGACCGCTTCCCCCATGAACGCAAGTCCAAGCTTCGACCATGAGCGGATGGACCTTTCAAGGTGCTTGCACGCTACAACAACAACGCATACAAGATTGACATCCCGCGCGACAAGTACGCCGTGAGCGACATCTTCAACATCAAAGATTTCTCTCCCTGCCATGGTTATGATGATTTCGATCCGAGGTCGGATCTTCCCCAAGGGAGGGGAGATGATGCGGAGCATCCTACAGTCATCCCCATGGACCTACCATCGCCCCAACAAGAGCCAAGAGGACCCATGACACGAGCTAGAGCTAGAGCTCTCGAGAACGAGGTGACTTCCTTCCTTAGAGATATTACATATGATCCTCTCGAGACATGGCTACTACCTAAGTCCGAGACGTTGTGCATGATTAGGTACCAAGAGGACCCTCCTGAAGATGCACGTGAAGGTGAACAAGTCCCCAAGTTCATGGATGAAGAGAACCCACGGAAGGAGTCAAGAACACCTTCCAGGACCCGGACATCCATCCATGACCCTGGACGTCCGGCCCCTGGAGCGTCGTCCACCACTAGCTGCACAGCCGCCAAGCATCTACAGGCCCCGGACATACGGCCCCGCCAGCCCGGACATCCGGCCCTTCCCGAGCTCCCGAATATCTAGCCTCCAGCCCGGAAATCCGGACCCCTCCGAACCCGAGAGCAACAAAGCCCACTGCTCCAGCCCGGACATCCAGCCTCCCCAGCCCGGACATCCGGCCCGATGCCCGGACATCCGGCCTCCCCTGTCTGCGCACAGTGAAGGGCCAAGGCCCATGTACCCCTTCAACCCCCTAGACTATATACACTCCTCCTCGTCCCTCGTTTTAGGGTTAGCATTGGTTTAGCTCATATTTAGAGATAGAGCATTGCTCATCCACATCGGATCTACTCCACGAGAGAGACCACGGCCCCTCTTCGGAGAAGATCCCTTTGGATTCAAGACCCCGCTACGGGAAGATCCCTTTGTGGATTCAAGACCTCCTCACGGAGAAGACCGGCTAACTTTGTATCGTCCTTAGTTGTCCGTGGATCGTGTGATTTCCTATGTACTCGAGGATCTAGCACATGTGTGACTATTACTTGTTGGTTTAGTGTTTCTCTTATGTTTCCCCCGTGTTTTCCCTCGTTTCCCTCCTCGTGTTCTTTGCGGGATCCGCTCCTTTCGTGAAAGATCGGCTGATTAGGGTTCTACCCTACATCAGCAACCTTCTGTACCCGTGAGATCCCATTTGGGGACCTTTTCCGACGATCTGCCGGAGGGGGATTCGATCACGGAGGGCTTCTACATCAACACCATAGCCTCTCCAATGATGTGTGAGTAGTTTACCACAGACCTTCGGGTCCATAGTTATTAGCTAGATGGCTTCGTCTCTCTCTTTTGTTCTCAATACAAAGTTCTCCTCGATGTTCTTGGAGATCTATTCGATGTAATACTTTTTGGGTGTGTTTGCCGAGATCCAATGAATTGTGGGTTTATGATCAAGACTATATATGAACAATTTTTTATTCTTCTCTGAATTCTTATATGCATGATTTGATATCTTTGCAAGTCTCTTCGAATTTTCAGTTTGGTTTGGCCTACTAGATTGATCTTTCTTGCAATGGGAGAAGTGCTTAGCTTTGGGTTCAATCTTGCGGTGCTCGATCCCAGTGACAGAAAGGGAACCGCCACGTATTATATTGTTGCCATCGAGGATAAAAAGATGGGGTTTATATCATATTTCTTGAGTTTATCCCTCTACATCATGTCATCTTGCCTAATGCGTTACTCTGATCTTATGAACTTAATACTCTAGATGCATGCTGGATAGCGGTCGATGTGTGGAGTAATAGTAGTAGATGCAGAATCGTTTCGGTCTACTTGTCACGGACGTGATGCCTATGTTTATGATCATGCCTGGATATTCTCATAACTATGTGCTTCTCTATCAATTTCTCGGTAGTAATTTGTTCACCCACCGTAATATATGCTATCTTGAGAGAAGCCACTTGTGAAACCTATGGCCCCCGGGTCTACTTTACATCATATAAGTTTCCGATCTACAATTCTATTTTACTATTTATTTTATTTTGCAATCTTTACTTTTCAATCTATACAACAAAAATACCAAAAATATTTATCCTATTATCTTTATCGGATCTCACTTTTGCAAGTGGCCGTGAAGGGATTGACAACCCCTTTATCGTGTTGGTTGCTAGGTTCTTATTTGTTTGTGCGGGTACTAGGCGACTTGCGTGTAGTCTCCTACTGGATTGATACCTTGGTTCTACAAAACTGAGGGAAATACTTACGCTACTTTGCTGCATCACCCTTTCCTCTAAAAGGGAAAATCAATGCATGCTCAAGAGGTAGCACACGGCACCTCCGCGATCTGCACACGTTAAAATCAATGCATGCTCAAGAGGTAGCACACGGCACCTCCGCGATCTGCACACGTTCAGCTGGGTGACGTCCCTCGTACTCGTGATCTAGCTGAGGCCGAGGGAGAGTTTCGTCAGCATGACGGCGTGATGACGATGATGATGAAGTTACCGACGCAGGGCTTTGCCTAAGCACTACAATGATATGACCGAGGTGGAATTCTGTGGAGGGGGGCACCGCACACGGCTAAACAATCAACTTGTGTGTCTATGGGGTGCCCCCTCCCCCGTATATAAAGGGGTGGAGGAGGGGCCGGCGGGCCACCTTGGGCGCGCCCCCAAGGGGGGACCCTACTCCTACTAGGAGTAGGTCCCCCGTTTTCCTAGTTGTACTAGGAGGGGGAAGGAAGGGAGAGAGGGGAGGAAGAAAAGGGGGGCCGGCCCCCCTCCCAATTCGGATTGGGCTTGAGGGGGGCACCCCTCCTCTTGGCCTTCTCCTCTCTCTTCCACTAAAGCCCATGTAGGCCCATTAAGCCCCCGGGGGGTTCCGGTAACCACCCGGTACTCCGGTAAATGCCCGAACTCATCCGGAACCATTCCGATGTCCAAACATAGCCTTCCAATATATCGATCTTTATGTCTCGACCATCTCGAGACTCCTCGTCATGTCCGTGATCACATCTAGGACTCCGAACTACCTTCGGTAGATCAGAACACATAAACTCATAATACTGATCATCATCGAACGTTAAGCGTGCGGACCCTACGGGTTCGAGAACTATGTAGACATGACCAAGACTCTCTTCCGGTCAATAACCAATAGCGGAACCTAGATGGTCATATTGGTTCCTACATATTCTACGAAGATCTTTATGGGTCAAACCGCATAACAACATACGTTGTTCCCTTTGTCATTGGTATGTTACTTGCCCGAGATTCGATCGTCGGTATCTCAATACCTAGTTTAATCTCATTACCGACAAGTCTCTTTACTCATTCTGTAATGCATCATCCCGCAACTAACTCATTAGTCACATTGCTTGCAAGGCTTATAGTGGTGTGCATTACTGAGAGGGCCCAAAGATACATCTCCGATACACGGAGTGACGAATCCTATTCTCGATCTATGCCAACTCAACAAACACCATCAGAGACACCTGTAGAGCATCTTTATAGTCACCCAGTTACGTTGTGACGTTTGATAGCACACTAAGTGTTCCTCCGATATTTGGGAGTTGCATAATCTCATAGTCATATGAACATGTATAAGTTATGGAGAAAGCAATAGCAATAAACTAAACGATCATAGTGCTAAGCTAACGGATGGGTCAAGTCAATCACATCATTCTCTAACGATGTGATCCTATTCATCAAATGACAACTCATGTCTATGGTTAGGAAACTTAACCATCTTTGTTTAACAAGCTAGTCAAGTAGAGGCATACTAGTGACACTTTGTTTGTCTATGTATTCACGCATGTACTAAGTTTTCGGTTAATACAATTCTAGCATGAATAATAAACATTTATCATGATATAAGGAAATATAAATAACAACTTTATTATTGCCTCTAGGGCATATTTCCTTCAGTTCTCCTTTTGAAGATCTTCATGAGACGCTCTCAGGTTCTCAAGTTCTTGCTTCCTTTGAAGATAATCATAGGAAGCTTCTCATGAGTAGCTGAGAGTGTTTCATGACGACTTTCAATTTCTTCGTACTTAATGCGAAGATTTTTAATGTCTTCAATTAAGGACTGAGTTCGAGCCATTTCCGCGTCCAATAGGTCATCGCTTTTGTGTAGCAACTTTTGAATGTGTTCCATAGCATTTTGTTGTTCCGTTGCAATTTTAGCAAGTGTTTTGTAGCTAGGTTTAGATTCACATTCAGAGTCATCTTCACTAGATGTTTGAAAGTAAGCATCACGTGAGTTTACCTTGGCACCACGCGCCATGAAGCAGTAGGTAGGAGCAGAGTCATCCTCATCATCAGCATCAGTGTTGGCAATGATGTCATTGTCTTTGGTGTTGAAGATGGACTTGGCGACATAAGCTGAAGCTAGAGCCAGGATTGCCACGCCTGAATCGGACTCCTCCGACTCCACCTCCGCCTCCTCAGAAGCAGACTCCTCTGAATCCATCTCCTTGCCAACAAACGCACGAGCCTTGCTTGATGAGCTCTTCTTGTATGATGAAGGCTTTGATGAAGACTTTGAAGAAGACTTTGAGGATTTCTTCTTCCTCTTATCATCAGAATCATATTCCTTGCTCCTCTTCTTCTTCTTGGTCTCATTGTCCCACTGAGGACACTCAGAGATGTAGTGACCAGGTTTCTTGCATTTGTGGCACGTTCTCTTCTTGTAGTCACGAGTGGAAGCTTCGTCGTTTCTTGAGCTGGATCTTGAAGACTTTCTGAAACCTTTCTTTTTGAAGAACTTTTGGAACTTCTTCACGAGCATAGCTAGCTCCTTTCCAATGTCTTTGGGATACCCAGAGCTGCAGTTAGATTCTTCTTCAGATGAGGACACAACCTTTGCCTTAAAAGCCCGGGTTCGGCAATAGTTGGGGCCATAGATATCTCTCTTCTTAGATAACTGGAACTCATGTGTGTTGAGCCTCTCAAGTATGATAGACGGATCGAGAGTCTTGAAGTCAGGACGTTCTTGAATCATCAGGCCCAGAGTGTCAAATGAGCTGTCAAGTGATCTCAGCAGCTTCTTGATGATTTCGTGCTTGGTGATCTTAGTGGCGCCAAGTGCTCGAAGCTCATTTGTGATATCAGTGAGGCGATCAAATGTGAGCTAGACATTCTCATTGTCGTTTCACTTGAAGTGCTTGAAGAGGTTGCGAAGAACATCAATCCTCGAATCTCTCTGAGTTGAGATGCCTTCGTTGACCTTGGAGAGCCAGTCCCAGACCAGCTTCGCAGTTTCTAGTGCACTCACACGGCTGTACTATCCTTTGGTCAGATGACCACAGATGATGTTCTTGGTAGTCGAATCCAGATGAATGAACCTCTTGACATCAGCAGCGGTGACACCTTCACCGACCTTGGGAACGCCATTCTTGACGACATACCAGAGGTCAACATCAATGGATTCAAGATGCATACGCATGTTATTCTTCCAGTAGGCGTAATCAGTGCCATCGAAGACTGGGCACGCAGCAGAGACCTTGATTCTCCCTGCAGTCGACATAGCTAAAACTCCAGATGGTTAAACCAAATCACACAGAATAAGGGAGCACCTTGCTCTGATACCAATTGGAAGTGCTTGTTATCGACTGGAGGGGGGTGAATAGGCGATTTTTATGAAAGTCTTCAAAATACGAGGTCTTGAAGACAAACAGTAGAAATAAGCCTATTGATATGCAGCGGAAGGAAGACTACACTAGACAAGCCATAGTCAAGAATGCAATGAAGTGAAAGCACGAAGACTGTCAGCAACTAGGTAGAATGGATCATGATGGAAGATAGTATGAAGCCAAACAGTAAACAGTCTTCACTTAGTGAAGTCAATCAGATCAGACAAGCAGGCAATGACTTCACGAAGACAAACTGTAAAGTAAAGGGAAGTGGGAGATAGAACCAGTTGCTTGGTGAAGACAGAGATTTGGTAGACCAGTTCCAGTTGTTTTGACAACTGTACGTCTCGTTAGAGAGGCTGAGATTTAACTCAGAAGACCGTCTCTTCACCTTATTTCCCTTAAGCTAAGGACACCCATTCCTCACCCAATCACTCTGGTAAGTCTTCAAGGTAGACTTCCAAACCTTCACAGACTTCGTTCACTGGCAATCCACAATGGCTCCTGGATGCTCAGAACGCGATGCCTAACCGATTGGAGGATTCACAGTCCTCAAGTGTAACAAGTCTTCAGGTCACGCGGACAGAAAGACTTCAGTGATGCCTAACACTCTTTGGCTCTGGGTGTTTTGGGCTTTGTCCTCGCAAGGATCTCTCTCTCAAATGCTTCGGAGGTGAGTTGCTCTCAAACGACAAAAGCCGTGCACTAACTCTGAGCAGCCACCAATTTATGGTGTAGGGGGTGGGCTATTTATAGCCCGGAGGCAACCCGACATGATATGTCCGAATGACCCTGGGTCACTAAGGAACCGACACGTGTCCAACGGTCGGATTTCAAACACATGCGGCAGCTTGACTTGGGCTACAAGTAAAGCCGACTCATCCAACTCTGGATAAGATTTTCTCTCATTGTCTTCGCTCGAAGACATAGGATTTTGGTTGAGCATCACTTCAGTCACTCTGACTTTGTTCACTTGGACCCCACTTAACAGTACGGTGGTTCCTATGACCCAACAAAGAAGAAAAGGAAACTACGAAACAACTATGTCTTCCCACTCCATAGTCTTCACATGAATGTCTTCTCACGTCATAATCTTCACTGTGAATGTCTTCACAAACCACCATTGTCTTCAATGTCTTCACACACTTTTAGGGGTCATCTCTGGTTCATAAACCGAATCAATAAGGGACTACTACCTGTGTTATCCTATAATTCTCACAAACACATTAGTCCTTCAACCAAGTTTGTTATCAATACTCCAAAACCAACTAGGGGTGGCACTAGATGCACTTACAGATTGCATGTTTGTTTAGCGTGGGGTGATGCTCTAGCCAATGTTGCTTCAACTTTTTTTTGCAAAAAGATCAGATCTATTACAAAGATTCACTGGAAGTACAAAACATCTCAAACATAATAAAAATTACATTGAGGTCCATGGACCACCTAATGACCATTGTCGTCGCCAGAACGAGCCGACGACGCGCCGTTGTCGGCACTCCCATATCAAAGCCGGCCTGACCTTGTCGATGACAGCCAGGAAGTCTTCGTGCACGCGCCCCTAAGGACCAGCGTCCAGATCCGCAGTCGTTGCCGTTGAATCCTTGAATCAATCTAAAGAATTTGATACCAAATATCGCCGCTGCATACGCACTGCGAGAAACCCTAACCTCACCGCCCCAAGGAGCTGGCAGGAATCTACGCCGGAGCTCCGTCTAGTCTGTCCCAGCGAAAGAACATGAGGAGGATCAGAGCCCGAAATACTGACTCGAAGAATAAGTGCCGCCATCCGTCCAAACACCGCCCCTGAGAGAACTAAACCCCTACCTATCTGCTAGCTGGTGACGAGGAACTAGAAATCCCCTCCCCGCCACCGGCCGCCTGAGTGTTAGGAGGAGGGGAGGCAAATTCACGGGCTCGCTAGCGGGGATCGAGGGGAGGAAGGCTTTCCCTAGTCGCCTGGCGAGAGGGGAAAGAAAAGCAATCTCACGTTGTATCTTCTTTAATGCTTCAACGACTTATTGATCTCGTCTCAAGGGATGTTCTGCGTGGGTGATGCTCTAACCGATGTTAGTTAAATGATTTATATATCTCGTCTGTGAGTGGCTATTGCGATATTCAAAACTTGATATGACGAGGGTGTTTGCAGGTGTCGCCTTACTTTATTGTTCTCTTGTGGGCACTGTACAATCAGAGGAAAAATACGCTCTTCAATGTAATTCTTGTTTTTATTGGTTGTTCAAAAATGCGTCTAATTTATCCATTGTACTGGCCTTTTGCTTTCCTCGATATTAATCAGATTTAAGATGCCTTTGGGTGTTTTTATTAAAAATAATATCATACATAACATTGCTAAAATAGCGGCATTGCACATGTCTTAAGTAGGCCGCTGCTTGCATATTTTCGTCCAAGGATGCTTCGAACACGTCACTTGCTTGCTTGCAAGACTAATTGGTTTGATGTCAAATGTTAGCATGTGAAAGTCACTTGCTTGCTTGCAAGGCTAATTAGTTTGATACCAAAAATTGGCATGTCAAATTTTGGCAACGGCCAAAGCCACTTGCTTGTTTGCAAGACTAATTAGTTTGATGCCAAAAGTTGACATGTCAAATTTTAGCAACTGTCAAATGTTGGCTAAAGATGGTTGCACATCAATTATCGCTGTCAATCTCACAAAAGGTTGTCAAATGTTGGCAACTTTTAATTTTACCAGTTATTGGCTTGCCAAATGTTGGCAATGCCAAATGTTTGACCAAGGATGCTTCGAACACGCCATTTACAAAGAGGTTAACCCTAAACCGTCAAGATTCAGAACCAACGATAACATGTCTCTCCAAATATATGGGCTGGCAGTGCAATCTGCATTCTGCAAGACAAAAGAAAAACGAGAACCATGTGGTGGTGACCCATACCATACAACCAAATGCGCAAAAGGGCGACAAATATTTGGTCCAGCAACGATACAAAGTTCCCAGTTATCAATGTTTATGGTCCCTGGATTATATCCTGAACAAGCGCGGCAAACCGAAAACAAAGCAAAGCTAGCGCTATCAACGCTTTACAGAATTTATTCTTCCATCTCTGGACATCTATAAACACAAATGTCCCCCAGATGCGTCCAAGATGGGGTCACCTTCAGGCAGGCGAAGATCGCTCCTAGTTAGTTCCCTCGGCCTTCTGTCAGGATGAAGAGATGTGTTAGTAACAGCGCAGACTAATGTTGCAGTGATAAGAGTGCAAAAGGCAGCGCAAATCGCATATATATAAAGGGCAGCAATTACTTAGAAACTGGTAAACTGCATTACTCTACAAGAAGCATGGCATGCCCATAAATCAAGGGAAAATCTGAGCATTTAGCTTTCTTACATCAAAAGGGCCAAAGCCCTGCTCCATTTCATTGAAATGAAACATCATATAGTAAGTGGTCGTCAAAATCTGCCAAACAATGCTCCACATTTGGAGGAATCCACACATTATGCTAAAAGGGTGTTTGCGACATAAATCAGATTTGATACACTAGAACACGATTAAGAACTTGTTTTGGCAAATGACGTGAACCTTTCCCAAACAAACATAATTGGATTGCCTTTTCTTTTCAGAATTATGTAAATAGATGGATATTAAGAATCAATATTACCTGAATTCCAGGAAAAAGGAAGATTTCATGGTATTTCAAACACATTGATGCTGATGAATTGATTAGAAAAGGTTTTACTCGGAAAAAATTGTGTTGCTTTCGTCAGATTATAGTGTGCACGGTAAACCATTCCCAAATAAACACAATTGGACTGTTTCCCCTTTTCCAGGATTATGTAAATAGATGGACATTAAGAACCAATATTTTCTGATTATAGCGGGAAGAAAAGACTTCACAGTATTTCAAACACATCGATGTATTGATTAGAAATAGTTTTACTCAGAAAAATTAGAGAGTGTTGCTTTCATCAGACTATAGTGTGTACGACGGTGTATCAACATGTACTTAGCCAAATCATATCACAGCTGAACTCAAAATAGATAATCATCAATGCTTCACTTGAGCACACAATGTCTTTTAGCTCAAACACTTCATTGACCTTTCCATCTACTCTATCACAAAGTTAACCATTAAACAAGCCGTTCCCATGATGCAACCATCTTCGTAGGTAACACATGATCAAAACATTCACATACCCTCCATAACAAAACTTGGAAGGTATTCTTGCCAAAAGCTGGTAACATTCCTAAACACTTTTCTCAGGGATGGAGGAGTTCCCGCACCTTCTAGCCACATCGACTTGGCATCTACCATTCAGAGAGCAAGTGGTTTGACACTTGGCACTTGTAATATTACAGAATTGCAATAACTTCAAATGACCCACGCAGCTGCAGTTACCCCAAATGTATGGGTAGCAGAAAGTGCATACATAGTACTCTTTTTATTTATGTTAGTATTCCTAAGCCATTGAGAGTCTACGCAATAAACTGTAACCTAGAGGGCAGTGTCGTATACCTTGCCGTCGGCGCCGGACTTAGCCTTGTCGGCCGCATCCTTCTCCTGTTCGAGCTTTTTCTTGAGCTTCTCCTGCCTCTCCCTCTCCATCTTCTGCTCCCAACCGCAAAATCAAAACGAAACACCACCATGTTACAGATGAGTATCAGATCGGACGACGAAGGATTAAGGGCATGTGTTAAATAGGGCTTTGGGTGGGGTGCGACCGACCTGGATGTAGACGTTCTCCTTGGCGCGCTCCTCCTCGCTGAGCACGCGCCCCTTCCCGTCACTCAGAAGGCGCCGCGTCCCGCTGGCTACCACCGCCGGGGACCGGAGGCGCGCGGGGAGCGAGGTCAGCGCGCATCTCATCGCCATTTTGGTCGCACTCTCTCGAGCTCTCGCGAATCTGTCGGGTCTTTGGGCCTTTGGGGTATCTCGGTGTTGGGTGGGGTTGTTGGTGCATCTCTGAGTTGATGATAGTCTTCACAGTTTATTATCGTTCCATCATTTTTAACTGTTTTTTTCACTGGTTTTTTAGTCCCCTCCCCACCCCACAGGCAGCAAAAAAAACACCCGAAAAAAAAACACTCCCATCGATCGCCTTCCAATCGATCCCTTTGTCGCCGCCCTCGCACTCGCGTCAAGCGCCCTCGATCCCTGCGCTACCTCCCTTCGCCGCCGCTGCCACAGATCCCTTCCCCGCTTCAGGAGCCGCCGATGATCCCTTTCAGGAGCCACGGGTATTTTCTCTCTCGGGACGCTGCTCCGACACGATCCGGTAAGGAGACAGGCCTCCGTGTGCGGCAACGAAGGCGGCGAGCGGCGGGCGACGGCCGACCCTTCACTCCGCCTCCGGCCCTCTCGGCCTCTCCTCCGCAAGTCCGCCTTCACCCACATGCGCCCTCCACGGCTCCATGGCTGACGGCTCCAATACTCCACTCCCGGCAGTTCGGCACTGCCTTCGTCGCTGCAGTGGACTACATCGATCCAACCATCCCTCATACATCTACTGATCTACAAGCATCAGCTATCCCCTCTGTTTTTAAACAAATCTGATTTTTTTTTTGTAAATTACCACTGCCACTGATTGCTAGAAGGAGTAGAACTCCGTACGTGACATTAGATTTGGCACCAGCTTCTAACTCGGTGTATTACTAATAGAATTTGTTCACGGGATCGCATTCTGAGCATGAGCTTGCCATGCTTTTTCTCTGTTTCCGGCGTTGCCAGTTTACATGTGGTCCTCCTATATCAGCCCGGTAGTTTTAGCAACGTGACATATATGTGGCATCTTCGCCCACTTGAAATGGTAGTACATCTATATATTTTGGCAGGCATCTATTTTGTATGCTTGATTAAAAATGAGTTTTGAGTATACATTGTTTTGAGTATACATTGTACGTCGTGGAAGGAGCCGGCGCTGGAGCTGCGCGCTCCTGGACGGGGACGGCGGCCTGGACATGCTCCAGGAGATGTTCGTCGTGTCGAGCATCCTACCCATTGGCAGCCAGAGATCCTCGACGGTTCCGTGTGGCCTTAACCGTCGCTAGGCTCCCTGCACGCATGCCCCAATTCTTCTACCTCCTCTCAGGTATATGTTATGTCTCCTTTCCTTTATTTTTCTCTTTTGTAGTACTTCCGACGGCTGCTGGTATGTGTGTCGGTAGCTGCATAAGGATGGGATTGCAGGTTAGGATGTAATTTTTCTGTTAAAGTGACACTCCATGGTATGTTTGCTTTGAGAAATTTGTTCCTATTTTTCTTTTTCTACAATGTAGAGCACAGTTTACACATGTTTCCTTTCTTAAATCAATCTACTCCTGAAACTTTATATTGATATGGCCTTGGTGGTCTCTAGTTTTGGTAATTAATCTGAAGGTCTACCTTTCTGATTTTAATTACTTATGTGTGTATAGATGCCCATCTTTTCACAACGTGTTGTTCTTGCAGGCATGATGTTATATCAATGAAAACCTTGCAAGGTAAAATGATGGTCCTGAATGGGTTAGACACATATACTGCATCAATGGAAACAAAGGCGACACCTCTCTCTATTGTGCTTCTATCTGTTCTGTGGATCAATTCAAAATGTTGATCGTTATGGGTCGATAAAAAATGTCCAGAATCTGATGTGTGGTGATCAGATGGTCAAAAAAGTGACGGTGTGTGACGATCGGACGACCGGATAATCGGACGTCTTCTTCTTCAAGCTCCCAGCATGTCGTACTCTCCATCTCTTGTCTCTTTCGCACGGCGGGGCAGAGGGAGTTGATCGAGGACCGCATCGTTGGCGACCCAGTTATCTTCTTCTCCACTATCTCGGTCATGCACCCTTTGTCTAATATGCAATGACACATGGCATTGACAGGTGCAAGCACGTGGCAGCGACTATGATGCACATTAGGCTACTGTTCTTCTACCGGTACGTAGCGGCCGTGTGCCGCCGCCGAGCTCTTTATTGGCGTCCTCCTGGTACACCATCATGCAGCACCAAGGTTAAAAAAAGCGCCATATTGTTGGTCCCTTTCAATTAAAATATTCCTTTTATATGATCAGGTCATAAGTATGTGATCTGCAAGATTTATATAAAAAAGGATTTCCAATTATGATAAGTTGTAGCTTATTGATCCCAACTGTTAGACCATGTGTGCTCACTGATTTCCCCATCTGAATGTCCGTACACCGAAACAAACGTAGCAGTCGTATGCCAGCTGCTTGTCGAGTTGCATCATTAGCCTAAGCAGATAGCCATCTTGCATATTGTTTGCCCCAATAATATTTCTCATTTTTGCTGATGCATCTTTTGCCCCCATTGGAGTTATGGTTATCTTCTTACATGGTTAACATGTCAATTTTGTAAACAAGGAACCATTCATAACCAGCAATCTTGATTAGCTTATGCCCGTTGCCTCGTATCAATTTTGAGTCTTAGTTTGTTCACCATCATCAATAAGTGGGACCTTTCATTTCTTCACAAATGTCGGCGAACTCACCAAATCGTTCAACTCATCAACTCACAAAATGCACGACCATCAAGCAAGCTAGCACATGCTATTTAACTAAAGAAAAGTCACTCTGTAATGTGACTAGAGATTAGATTACAGAGGGAAGTTTGCAAATCACTAGCTCTGAAAGCATAAAATATATTTCAATTTCTAGGCCGCTACATAATTTTGAAACATGAGCTTTTTAAAAGTGAGTGTTTGACGTAGCTTGTTGTTATTGTTAAACTGAAATAGCGAGTATATGTTGCTTTTTGTTTAGGGAAGTGAAAAAAACAAGATGCCATTTGTATGCTAGGAATGGCATATGTGAACAACTCGGGTGGCAGTTTTTAGGGTAGTGGCAGGGGGGATTTTTTACAAACTGCCATGACAGTTCTTTAATTTTACTACAATTTTTTTGAGAAACTGCCATCCACAGGATCTTGATTGTGTAGTTTCAGGGAGCCCCGTCGCATTCTCATTGAATTTTGTTCAGATATAAATTTGTCTATTACCAACAATACATTGAATTATAATTATACTATTGCAGGAACAAATGTCATGTGAAGCAAATAATTTCCTTAGAAAAAAAGTAAGCTCCGTTTGCACTATTAATTAGGTTCCTGAGTTATTTTACTTCACAAGAGAAATGGTGTTGGGGAACGCGGTATTTCAAAAAATTTACCTACGATCACGCAAGATCTATCTAGAAGATGCATAGCAAAGAGAGGGGAGGGTGTGTCTACATACCCTCGTAGACCGAAAGCGAACGCGTTTAGTAACGCGGTTGATGTAGTCAAACGTCTTCTTGATCCAACTGATCCAAGTACCGAACGCACGGCACCTCCGCGATCAGCACACGTTCAGCTCGATGATGTCCCTCGAACTCTTGATCTAGTTGAGGTCGAAGGAGAGTTTCGTCAGCACGACGGCGTGGTGACGGTGATGATGAAGTTACTGACGCATGGCTTCGCCTAAGCACTACAACGATATGACCGAGGTGTGTAACTGTGGAGGGGGCACCGCACACGGCAAAAAGATCAACTTGTGTGTCTTTGGGGTCCCCCCTCCCCACATATATAAAGGGGGGAGGAGGATGTCGGCCAAGGTGTGACGCGCCAAGGGTGGGAGTCCTACTTGGACTCCCGGTCCAAGTAGGATTCCCCCCTTCCTATTCCTACAAGGAGAAGGGGGGAAAGAGGAGAAAGAGAGAAGGAAAGCCCCCCCCAACCCTAACCCAATTAGGATTGGGCTTGGGGGGGCGCCTCCACCTGTCTGCCGCCTCCTCTCTTTCACTAGGGCCCATGAAGGCCCATTAACCCCCCGGGGGGTTCCGGTAACCCCCAGTACTCCGGAAAATGCCCGAACCTATCCGAAACCATTCCGGTGTCCAAATATAACCTTTCAATATATCAATCTTTATGTCTCGGCCATTTTGAGACTCCTCGTCATGTCCATGATCTCATCCGGGACTCCAAACAAACTTCGGTTCATCAAAACACGAAACTCATAATACAAATCGTCATCGAACGTTAAGTGTGCGGACCCTACGGGTTCTAGAACTATGTAGACATGACCGAGACATATCTCCGATCAATAACCAATAGAGGAACCTGGATGCTCATATTTGTTCCTACATATTCTACAAAGATCTTTATCGGTCAAACCGCATAACAACATACGTTGTTCCCTTTGTCATCGGTATGTTACTTGCTCGAGATTCGATCGTCGGTATCATGATACCTAGCTCAATCTCGTCACCGGCAAGTCTCTTTACTCGTTCCATAATGCATCATCCCGTGTCTAACTCATTAGACACATTGCTTGCAAGGCTCATAGTGATGTGTGATACGTCTCCGTCGTATCTACTTTTGCAAACACTTTTGCCCTTGTTTTGGACTCTAACTTGCATGATTTGAATGGAACTAACCTGGACTGACGCTGTTTTCAGCAGAATTACCATGGTGTTATTTATGTGCAGAAACAAAAGTTGTCGGAATGACCTGAAACTTCACGGAACGTCTTTTGGAAATAATACAAAATCCTTGCAAAAGATGAAGACCAGGGGCCCACACCCTAGCCACGAGGGTGGGGGGGGCGCCTGCCCCCCTGGGCGCGCCCCCTACCTCGTGGGCCCCCTGGAACTCCTCCGACCTCAACTCCAACTCTATATATTTGCTTTCGGGGAGAAAAAAAATCAGAGCAAAGGATTCATCGCGTTTTACGATATGGAGCCGCCGCCAAGCCCTAAAACCTCTCGGGAGGGCTGATCTGGAGTCCGTTCAGGGCTCCGGAGAGGGGGATTCGTCGCCGTCGTCATCATCAACCATCCTCCATCACCAATTTCATGATGGTCACCGTCGTGCATGAGTAATTCCATCGTAGGCTTGCCGGACAGTGTTGGGTTGGATGATATTTATCATGTAATCGAGTTAGTTTTGTTAGGGTTTGATCCCTAGTATCCACTATGTTCTGAGATTGATGTTGCTATGACTTTGCCATGCTTAATGCTTGTCACTAGGGCCCGAGTGCCATGATTTCAGATCTGAACCTATTATGTTTTCATCAATATATGAGAGTTCTTGATCCTATCTTGCAAGTCTATAGTCACCTACTATGTGTTATGATCCGACAACCCCGAAGTGACAATAATCGGGACCACTCCCGGTGATGACCGTAGTTTGAGGAGTTCATGTATTCACTATGTGTTAATGCTTTGGTCCGGTACTCTATTAAAAGGAGGCCTTAATATCCCTTAGTTTCCATTAGGACCCCGCTGCGACGGGAGGGTAGGACAAAAGATGTCATGCAAGTTCTTTTCCATAAGCACGTATGACTATATTCGGAATACATGCCTACATTACATTGATGAATTGGAGCTAGTTCTGTGTCACCCTAGTTTATGACTGTCACATGATGAACCACATTCGGCATAATTCTCTATCACCGATCCATTGCCTACGAGCTTCCCATATATTGTTCTCCGCTTATTTACTTTTCCGCTGCTATTGTTACAATCACTACAAAATACCAAAAATATTACTTTTGCTATCATTACTTTTTTCTACCATTACCACTACTATGATATTACTTTGCTACTAAACACTTTGCTGCAGATGTTAAGTTTCCAGGTGTGGTTGAATTGACAACTTAGCTGCTAATACTTGAGAATATTCTTTGGCTCCCCTTGTGTCGAATCAATAAATTTGGGTTGAATACTCTACCCTCGGAAACTGCTGCGATCCCCTATACTTGTGGGTTATCAATGTGCATTACCAAGAGGGCCCAGAGATACCTCTCCGAAACACAGAGTGACAAATCCTAATCTCGATCTATGCCAACTCAAAAAACACCATCAGAGACACCTGTAGAGCATCTTTATAATCACCCAGTTACGTTGTGACATTTGATAGCACACAAGGTGTTCCTCCGGTATTCGGGAGTTGCATAATCTCATAGTCTGAGGAACATGTATAAGTCATGAAGAAAGCAATAGCAGAAAAACTAAAAGATCATTATGCTAAGCTAACGGATGGGTCTTGTCCATCACATCATTCTCTAATGATGTGAGCATGTTCATCAAATGACAACACATGTGTTGGGGAACGCAGTATTTCAAAATTTTCCTACAATCACGCAAGATCAATCTAGGAGATGCATAGCAACGAGAGGGGGAGAGTATGTGTACGTACCCTCATAGACCGAAAGCGGAAGCGTTATGAAACGAGGTTGATGTAGTCGAACGTCTTCGCGATCCAACCGATCAAGTACCGAACGCACGTCACCTCCGCGATCTACACACGTTCAGCTCGGTGACGTCCCTCGTACTCTTGATCCAGCTGAGGCCAAGGGAGAGTTTCGTCAGCACGACAGTGTGATGACGGTGATGATGAAGTTATCGACGCAGGGCTTCGCCTAAGCACTACAACGATATGACTGAGGTGGAATTCTGTGGAGGGGGCACCGCATACGGCTAAACAATCAACTTGTGTGTCTATGGGGTGCCCCTCCCCCGTATATAAAGGGGTGGAGGAGGGGACCGGCTGGCCGGCCACCTTGGGCGCGCCCCCAAGGGGGGAATCCTACTCCAACTAGGAGTAGGTTCCTCCCTTTCCTAGTCCTACTAGGAGGGGGAAGGAAGGGAGAGAGGGGAGGAAGGAAAGGGGGGCCGCCCCCCTCCCAACTCGGATTGGGCTTGGGGGTAGGGGCGCGCCCCTCCGCTTGGCCTTATCCTCTCTCTTCCACTAAAGCCCATGTAGGCCCATTAAGCCCCCAAGGGGTTCCGGTAACCTCCCGATACTCCGGTAAATGCCCGAACTCATCCGGAACCATTCCGGTGTCCAAACATAGCCTTCCATTATATCGATCTTTATGTCTCGACCATTTCAAGACTCCTCATCATGTCCATGATCACATGCGGGACTCCAAACTACCTTCGGTACATCAAAACACATAAACTCATAATACTGATTATCATTGAACGTTAAGCTTGCGGACCCTACAGGTTCGAGAACTATGTAGACATGACCGAGACTCACTTCTGCTCAATAACCAATAGCGGAACCTGGATGCTCATATTGGTTCCTACATATTCTATGAAGATCTTTATCGGTCAAACCGCATAACAACATACGTTGTTCCCTTTGTGATCAGTATGTTACTTGCCTGAGATTCGATCATCGGTATCTCAATACTGTTGGATCGAAAGTATGTATAGAGGGGGGGGGTGATTAGACTACTTGACCAAATAAAAATCTAGCCTTTTCCCAATTTTAAGTCTTCGCAGATTTTAGCAACTTAGCACTAGTCAAGCAAACAACCTACACATGCAAGTCTAAGAGTATAGCAGCAGAATGTAAAACATTGCACATGAAGGTAAAGGGAGGAGTTTGGAGGGAGCAAACGCAATGTAGAGACGGAGATTTTTGGCGTGGCTCCAATAGGTGGTGCTATCGTACATCCACGTTGATGGAGACTTCATCCCACCAAGGGTAACGGTTGCGCGAGTCCACGGAGGGCTCCACCCACGAAGGGTCCATGAATAAGCAACCTTGTCTACCCCACCATGGTCATCGCCCACAAAGGACTTGCCTCACTAAGGTAGATCTTCACGAAGTAGGCGATCTCCTTGCTCGTACTAACTCCTTGGTTCAACTCCACAATCTTGATGGAGGCTCCCAAGTGACACCTAACCAATCTAGGAGACACCACTTTCCAAAAGGTAATAGACGGTGTGTTGATGATGAACTCCTTGCTCTTGTGCTTCAAATGATAGTCTCCCCAACACTCAAGTCTCTCTCTCTCTCACTGATTTGGATTTGGTGGAAAGATGATTTGAGTGGAAAGCAATTTGGAGAAGGCTAGAGATCAAGATTCATATGATTGGAATGAAATATCTTGACCTTAACACATGAGTAGGTGGTTCTCTCTTAGAAAATGTATGATGGAAGTGTAGGCATGTTCTGATAGCTCTCCTCACGAATGAAGAGTGGGTGGAGGGGTATTTACAGCCTCCACACAAAATCTAACAGTTACACACAAATCACCAAACTCGGTGGGACCGAATAATGAAACTCGGTTGGACCGATTTAGTTCAAAATATGAATGTTAGGATTTTCGGTGGGACCGACATGTCAACTCGGTGAGACCGATTTCATTAGGGTTAGAGCATAACATAATCTTGGTGAGACCAATTACAGAAACTCTGTGGGACCGATTTTGGTAATGAGCTAACCAGAGAGTTGGTCAGGCAAACTCGGTGGGACCGATTCGCTCACCTCGGTTGGACCGAAACACTACAAAGGGGAAACAGAGAGTTTGCATTGTGAACTCGGTGGGATTGATCGCTCATTTCGTTTGGACCTAAACGTTAGAAGGGAAATAGAGAGTTTGCAATCCCATCTCGGTGAGACCGAGATCCCTATTGGTGAGACCGAAAAGACTAGGGTTTTGTGGCAATGGCTATGTCAACTAAACTTGGTGGCGCCAGATAGAAAGTTTCGGTGGGGCCGAGTTTGACTTTTGGTTTGGGACATATGTGGATATGATAAAGTGGTTGAGGGTTTTGGAGCATATCACTAAGCATTTTGAGCAAGTAACTCATTAAGCAACACCTCGTACCCTTTTAATAGTATTGGCTTTTCCTATGAACTCAATGTGATCTTGGATCACTAAAAGGTAATCTGTAGAGTCTTGAGCTTTAGAGCTTGAGCCAATCTTTTGTCCTTACCATTTTGAGGGGTCCACATTTCTAATCCATGCCATGCCAATCATTGAGCTTTCCTAAAATATTTATCTTGAAATAGTATTAGCTCAATGAGCTATATGTTGTTAGGAATTACCAAAACCACCTAGGGATAGTTTCACTTTCAATCTCCCCCTTTTCGGTAATTGATGACAACATATAGATCAAAGCTTCAACAAATTATTATAAGATTGAAATACATCGTCGCTTTGAGAAGTATGTGATAAGCAAGAGCTCCACCTAAATTTGTGCATTATTTAAAATTTGCTTTTTAATACAAATGCACAATCGATTAGGATCATGGGTCACTCTTCCATGTCACATACATCTTGTTGGAGCGCTCAAAATGATAAATATTAAAAACATGCACTCATCACCAAGCAAAGTGAATGATCATATATGGAATTTAAGAGATAGATAATATCATCCAAGCAAGCATTAAGGTAGCATATGATCAATCACATGATCAAACAAGTATCTCACACAGACAAAGACATAGTGTATCAACCAAGTGCATAAAAAGGTTCAACCAAAAACAAGAGAGATAAAAGGCAAAACACTCTCTCTCGAAGCCTATGATCTATACATATTTCTCCCCCTTTGGCAACAAGTTACCAAAAATTTTGAAAATGCACAGTGCTATGCGTCTCTCAGGCTCGGTCTTCGGGAGGTGGTGTAGAGAGAACTCTAAGGACGAAGGCATCTGTCGATGTAGTTGGAGCTGGTGGAGTGGCTGCTGGAGGTGGTACTGAGGCTGTAGCTGCTGGTGCTGACAAAGTAGTTCTAGAAACTGGTACTGGCACTGCAGCAGACCTCTGACCTCGTGGCACACGCTGAAAAGCATCAGTAATTGCCTTCCCTTTCCTCTCTTCTGCTTCATCCTGGAGCTGCTCAACTGCAGTTTGTATCTCAGTTACTTTGAGGTCAAGATCATAAAACTTTCTCTCAACAATCCTTTCCAGGCTCTCCTGATTCTGAGTCAGGGCGGCCAAGCCCTTCTCAATCCTAAGTGTAGCTTGAATCAGATAGCCCAATTGATATTGTTTTGAGGAACACCTGGGATGCTTCTTCTGCACTTGGCATCCTTGCAGCTTTATCTGCCTTAGCTTTGGCTCTCTTCTCCTGTGCTTGAGCTGCTGATGGTTCATTCTCATTCATGACAACTTCATTATCTTCAAATTCAGGATATAGGGGTAGATGCTCCCTGTCCAACAAGTATGTTCCTGTGCCCATCTTAGAATTGATGAGCTCCTGAATATGTGGAGCATACCCACAACTTCTCTTTTTGTCAGCAGTTGTCCTTTTGATTGTCTCTACAATCAGACTCATGACTTTGAACTTTTGAGGGACATCACAGATTTGCAGCATGTTGATGGAGTGTCCTCTAACCATCTTGTGATCTCCAGACTTTGGTAGCAATGTGTGCCTAAGGATCCAATTGATGGTAGGCAGACCAGACAACAAGTAATGTACTGATCCAAACTTGTGAGTCTCCAAAGCTTTATCAGGGATCTCTTTGTACATGTTTGCCATGGAGTTGTGGTCTTTCTTCTTCTTGGCATACACATCCAAGTCATCCTCATGTTCCTCTGCGGCATTGATCAGCTTGGCCCATTCTTCAACAGTGGATTGGTACCTAGTACCTTCAGACATCCATATGATCTTCCCATCTGGGTAAAAGTGAGCAGTGGAGTAAAACTGCATGATCAGCTCATCATTCCATTTAGTGAGCTTCTGTCCAATAAACTCATCTACTCCACATGCTTTGAAGCTGTCATATACTCCTGGGAAATGATCTTCATTCTCCTTGATGTATTCCCAATCAACCCATCTCATGTCACAAACAATGGGCTTCTTGTCAAGAAAAATTGTCTCATAGAAGTCTTGCTGTTCTTTTGTATGAAATCTGTAATCAACTACAGTCCTCCTCCTAACAGCATAGGGATCAGATTGTCTCCATAATCTCAGTCTAGCATCTTTTCTGATGTGCATATCTTCAGCTACTGGATGAGCATCATTGTGTTCTGGGATCTTGGGTTTCAATTTCCTCAAAACAAGAGACTCATCATCCTCTTCTTCAGCTTGAGGCACTGGGGCCTTGTTCTTCTCTTCAGTAGGAACACTTCTAGTGTTCCTCTTGGGCTTTGACTTCTAAGCTTGAGCTTTGGGAGCAGACTTGGGCATTGATGTTGCAGCCCCTGACTTGATAGCATCTCCCATAAGCATCTGAGCTTTGGGTGCTGGAGCATCCTCTTCCTCTTCCTCTTCTTCTGCTGGATCCTTAAACATGGATGATCTCCCTAGGACTCTGGCAGTGGTCTTCTTGACCCTCTCTTTTCTCTTCTTGCCTTCTCCAGCCTCTTTGGGTTCAAGAGTGAACTCCATAGTTTCTTCCAAGGTTGCTTTCCTAGGCTTGGATGTTGGCATTCTCTTGGTAGGTGCCTTCTTGTGCATCCCTGGCTTTGTTGTAGCAGTTGAGCCATACTCCTTCTTCAGCACTTTCTTCTTTGAGGTGGCCTCATCCTCAACAGCCACATAGTCTTCATCCTCAGAGTCTGAGGTTTTCTTCTTCCTTGCTCTAGTGGCTGCCTTGGGCAAGTTACTGGGTGTGCTTCTACTGCCCTCATCATAGCTGCTTGAGGGATCTGAACCCTCACTTAATTGCACATGTTCCTCAGATTTGTTCTGACTGTCACTCTGGTCAGACATCTTGGCAATCACTGAGAGCAAACTCTGTGAATAGATGTAGATGAGGTAGAGTGGATGAGCATCACAAAGTACAGAGTTTTTGCAAAACAGATGACTTAAAAACTTAGTCTTAGTTCTCCACAGAAAGCATTTAGGAGCTACCGATTTGATAAACTTGGTGATACTGAAGCAGCTTTTGGAACCTAAACTAGTGAACTCAGTCAGACCGAGTTACAGTTCGGTGGCACCGAGACTGTTAGGGTTTCACAGAGAATTGAACTTGGTCACACCGATTTGCAATTTTCGGTCAGACCGAAAATGCAGGTTCTATGGCCTAAGACAAATCGGTGAGACCGATTTCTACAATTCGGTCGGTCCGAGATGAATTCGGCGGAGACCTAACCCTAAATTTTCAAATCCAATCTAACCTAAAGGAAGTTTTCAGTGGATGGATGGTTTGCATACGTGGTCATGATCATGGCAAAGTAATGTGCTATGAATCGAAGTTAAGGAATTAGCACATAGAGTCGAACCCATACCCTAGTTCGGCGGAGGTTCGCTACGGTGGCAATGGTGGAGCAGATTTCCGTTGACGGCGTTGGGAACCAGCGGCGGGAGGTCGCTGGCGGTGAGGAGACGATCCGAAGACCTGAGGAGGCAGAGCAGGACACACGCGCGGGCTGAGGAGTTTGAAGAAATTTCCAAAATCTCACCCGTGGGTATATATATCCCGACCCTGTTGGTGTGACTGAGTGGAACAACTCGGTGGCACCGAGATGCAGAATCGTGAGTGGTTACTGCAACTCGGTGTGACTGACAAGTTCAAATCGGTTGCACCCAGATGGAAAACCTAGATCAACTTAGTGAACTCGGTGTGACCGAAGTGGATGACTCGGTCATACCAAAATGCACAAAGAGGTTTTGGAAATTTAAGTCTATGATGAATTGGGGACTCCGAGTGCTCCTCACACAGAGTGGTTTGAATCTGACTTGATCAAACTTTGTGATGTGGCATGAATAGAGTGTGAGACGAGTAAAGCATAGATAGCTAGAGGGGGTTCTTAGGCATTCTTGTCCATCCACTTGGCAAAGGAGAAAAACGCCAAAAAAATCAAGACAACAAGTGGATGTCCTCGAATGAGTAAAATATGCAACCAACATGCTCACACAATAAAATAGCAAATGAAATATGTGGCAAAGCATGCACAAAAACTCTAGCATCTATCAAGCAATTGGCGATGACTAGGTCATCTATATATGAGTATATTGACTGAGGAGTCAAATGAGAACATTTGATCGTAGGTCATACTCATCGTTTAAGCACAAGTGGGGTTGCCACTTTTACATAAAGCATTGTTGTGTTCACACCATTAGAGTTGCTTTTAGCTCAATTGATTAGAATAAAGCTCCCCTAGATGTGATATCCCCCCTAAGAGGGATGAACTAACCTTGGGTTTTGTCAATGATGACTTCATATAGGTGTTGAAGATGTAGATGCTCAATGTTGATGTAGATCATTTGGAGCAATCCATTGGAGTGAGTTGCACTTTCAATACCTACACGGGTTAGTCCCACAAGGAACAAACAAGGATATCCATAGACATAGAGTGATATTCACATAAGATGATGTCCATGTAAGCATTAGGTTACCTTGTCCCTTGTCTTACCAATAAGAGGGTTTGTGACTCCTTGAACTAGTGCAAGATATGGAAGTTGTTTGCACATGTCCTTGCCAAAAGATATGAATGAAGTATGTTGGCGGAGTCACCCTCAAGAACTCTATAGTTCCTTTTCTTTGGGATCCACACCATCTTTATGGTAATCCTTGAAGTTGTAGTCGTACTTGATGAAGTGGAACTTGATGTAGTCTTGGGAACCCACTTGACCAAGGCCTTGGGAGCTTCTTCAAATGCATCAATCTCCTCTTGAAGCTTGTCCTTGCCTTTTTTCTTGTGGTCTTGTGGTGGAAGATCATCTTGAGCTTGTGTTCCTTGGAAAGAAGTAGCATCATACTTCTCTTGTTGAGGAACAAATTTTGTCTTGGGGTATTGATCTTCTTCCCACTCAACTCCATTGGCATTGAACCTTCGTTCAAAACCAATTCCTTGATTCTTCCGGTGTCTTCCTTGCTTGCGTACAATTTCCTCAAATTGCTTACTTCCGGCAAGGCTCTTGTAAACACCTTTCTCTATAATTCCCTTCAATAAGCTATTTTCTTGCTCAAGTGTAACTTGGCTAAGAGAATCATTAGTGGAATCAAGATAACTACTAGAAGCAACAACATTGGATTTAGCATGATTATTGTTACTACTAGAAGAAGAATCTTTCTTACTCTTGTTGCTAGATTTAACTTGTGGCATGTAAGTAGACAAGAGTAAATGCTTGGCAATGTAAGAACTTGTCTTGCGAAGATCATCATTGACCGCTTTTAAGAACCCATGCTCTTGCTCAAGGTTGAGCTTTTCAAAGCGTAACTTTTCATGAGTCTTTAAAAGCTCTCGATGATTTTCCAAGGTAGTTTCATGAGCTAACTTAAGAGTGTTTAGTTCTTTAGTTAGATGCTCAATCTCCTTCTTATCATCTTCATTCATTTTATCTTGATTAGCCTGATTAATAGCAAGTTCATCATAGTTTTCATCACTAGAATTTTCAACAAGTAAATCATCATCACCTAGCAAATCATCTTCATCACTATTGAAATCAACATACTCGGGGTGAGATACCTTTGGGCCTTTAGCCATGAAGCATCTTCCAATTCCTTCATTTGGTGACTCAAATATGTCGTAGGAGTTGGTTGACACTAGTGCCAGACCGGCAACACCTTCATCTTGAGTATATTCGGAGTCGGAGTGATAACTTCTCTTGGAGTGATTGTCGGAGTCGGAGCCGGATACCCATTCACCAACATGAGCGTGATGTCTTCGTTTTGTGTGGCTCCTTGATGATTCGTCCTTCCTTTCCGGATCCTTGCTTCTCCGTGATGTTCTTCATTCATACCGGTCATCTCTACTCCTTCTCTCTCTTGGTGGTGATTCTTCTCTTCTACTTCTTCTTTTGGGAGAATCTTCTCTTCTTTTGTAGGGAGCCGTACACTCATTGGAGTAGTGTCCAGGTCTTCCACAATTGTAGCAATTACGTTCACGACTCGAAGATCTTTTGTCATTGTAGGACCTTGACTTGTTGTGAAGCTCTTCCTTATCCTTAAGTGACATCTCATGAGCAACAATTCTTCCAATGACTTCTGTTGGCTTGAGATCTTTGTAATTGGGCATCATTTGGATCAATGTGCACACAATATCATATTTTCCATCCAAGGCTCTTAGGATCTTCTTGATGATGAATCTATCGGTCATCTCTTCACTTCCTAAGCCAGCAATCTCATTTGTGATGAGAGCAAGCCTAGAGTACATTTCAGCGACACCTTCACCATGATTCATTTTGTACTTGTCAAGTTGACTTTGAAGCACATCCAATTTGGATTCCTTGACGGAGTCAGTACCTTCGTGCATATCAATCAAAGTATCCCAAATTTCCTTTGCATTCTCAAGACAGCTAATTTTGTTGAATTCTTCGGGGCACAATCCATTGAAGGGAATATCACAAGCTTGAGCATTGTATTGCAGCATCTTCAACTCTTCCACGGTAGCTTTAGGGTTCGGTTCTCTCCCATCAAAGAACTCACCTTACAAGCCAATACACAGAATAGCCCAAACGGTGGGGTTATGTCCAAGAATATGCATTTTCATCTTATGCTTCCAACTAGCAAAATTAGTACCATCAAAGTAAGGACCTCTATGGTGGTAATTTCCCTCACTAGACGCCATACTCTCATAGGTTGTGAAACCAAGGCTATGATCACCAAAAGCTATGGAAATCAAGGCAAATGGAGACCAAAGCTCTGATACCACTTGTAGGATCGAAAGTATGTCTAGAGGGGGGTGATTAGACTAATTGACCAAACAAAAATCTAGCCTTTTCCCAATTTTAAGTCTTGGCAGATTTTAGCAACTTAGCACTAGTCAAGCAAACAACCTACACATGCAAGTCTAATAGTATAGCAGCGGAATGTAAAACATTGCACATGAAGGTAAAGTGAGGAGTTTGGAGGGAGCAAACGCAATGTAGACACGGAGATTTTTGGCGTGGTTCTGATAGGTGGTGCTATCGTACATCCACGTTGGTGGAGACTTCAACCCACCAAGGGTAACGGTTGCGTGAGTCCACGGAGGGCTCCACCCACGAAGGGTCCACGAAGAAGCAACCCTGTCTATCCCACCATGGCCATCGCCCATGAAGGACTTGCCTCACTAAGGTAGATCTTCATGAAGTAGGCGATCTCCATGCCCATACAAAATCCTTGGTTCAACTCCACAATCTTGACAGAGGCTCCCAAGTGACACCTAACCAATCTAGGAGACACCACTCTCCAAAAGGTAATAGACGGTGTGTTGATGATGAACTCCTTGCTCTTGTGCTTCAAATGATAGTCTCCCCAACACTCAACTCTCTCTCACCGATTTGGATTTGGTGGAAAGATGATTTGAGTGGAAAGCAATTTGGAGAAGGCTAGAGATCAAGATTCATATGATTGGAATGAAATATCTTGACCTCAACACATGAGTAGGTGGTTCTGTCTCAGAAAATGTATGATGGAAGTGTAGGCATGTTCTGATAGCTCTCCTCATGAATGAAGAGTGGGTGGAGGGGTATTTATAGCCTCCTCGCAAAATCTAACCGTTACACACAAATCACCAAACTCGGTGGGACCAAATAATGAAACTCGGTTGGTGTAGCGACGAGACCTCAAACAGTCTGATCTCTATGCTTCGGTGTCATCCCTGGATCAGTAATGCTGACACCACACAGTACTCGAAGGATTTATAGCAGAGTAGCAATCACACACTTATTACATCGAGTGTCTCATAAGAGAACTTATTACAATAAATATGGCTTAAGGCCATCTAATAACGATAACAGTGGAAGGCTTGGAAGATAAGTGAGTCCATCAACTCCAACGGCATCACTGAGTATAGAACCACGACCTAAAAACTCCTTAATCGTTGTCTGAAAAGTCTGCAACATTAACGTTGCAGCCCGAAAACGGGTCAGCACATGGAATATGCTGGCAAGGTAACACATAGAGAGTAATGGAATGAAACAGCTATACTATATGCACATTTGGCTGGTGGAAAGCTCTATGGTTACAGTTTTGCGTAAAGCCAATTTTTCCCTACTTCAAAGGAATAGATTTATTTAACTATCATGGTAGTTGTTAAACATTGAGAATGGTTGACAGCATTCTCAATCCCAATTAAACATCATCATTAAACATAACCCAACAAAATTAATTTAGAGTAACATGCTGAGATTCACATGATAATACAAGTACTAGATACTCAAGATGTCCATAACCGGGGACACAGCTAATCATGATTAGTTTATTACACTCTGCAGAGGTTTGCGCACTTTTCCCCACAAGACTCGATCGCCTCCGTTTGGTTTCTCACACTACAAGGTGTTTGAGAAGACGGATGACCGAGACATAGTCTTTAAGAAGCGCTAGCACCTTACGATCGGGTAGACCATACCACCTACATCCCCTACATCTGCTAGTCTACCACTGTAAGAGTTTGCACAACTTAGTCAACTATGCTCGAGATTCGGGTTGGCTAGAAAATAGGTGAGGGTGGTCCTTGAGCAAATCTTCCTCTCGTTCCCAGGTGGCTTCATCCTCCGTGTGGTGGCCCCACTGAACCTTGAAAAACTTGATAACCTTGCTTCGAGTAACTCGGCTGGCAAACTCGAGAATCTTAACTGGTTTCTCCTCGTAGGTCAAATCGTTATCCAACTGAATAGTTTCCAATGGCACGGTATCTCTCAAAGGTATGTCAGCCATCTCCGCATGGCACTTCTTTAACTGAGAAACGTGGAACACATCATGAACTCCTGACAATTCTTCGGGCAATTCCAACTTGTAGGCCACTTCTCCCATACGCTCCAAAACTCGATATGGTCCTACAAATCGTGGCGCTAACTTCCCTTTAACTCCAAAACGCTTTGTTCCCCGAAGTGGAGATACTCGAAGATAAGCTCTATCTCTGACTTCGTAAACTGTCTCCTTGCGTTTAGAATCTGCATAACTTTTCTGTCTGGATTGAGCTACCTTGAACCTATCGTGAATCAATTTCACCTTCTGTTCAGACTCTTTAATCAGGTCGGGTCCAAACAACTGGCGGTCTCCAACTTCGTCCCACGACAACGGTGTCCTGCACCTCCTTCCGTACAAAGCTTCGAAAGGGGCCATCTTCAAACTGGCTTGGTAACTATTGTTGTAAGAGAACTCTGCATATGGCAAATTATCGTCCCAACTAGATCCATAATCTAGTGCACAAGCTCTCAGCATATCCTCCAAAATCTGATTGACTCTCTCGGTCTGTCCATCTGCCTGTGGATGAAAAGCTGTACTGAATTCTAGCCTGGTACCCAAAGTTTCATGCAACTGCTTCCAAAATTTTGAGGTAAACTGGGTTCCTCTATCTGATACAATACTCCTCGGAACTCCATGCAGACATACGATCCTGGTCATGTATATCTTTGCCAACTTAGCACTGGTGTAAGTGGTCTTTACCGGGATGAAATGAGCTACTTTCGTCAACCGATCGACTACAACCCAAATTGAGTCATAGCCTGAACGAGTCCTGGGTAATCCCGTGATAAAATCCATGCCTAGCTTATCCCACTTCCATTCGGGTATCGACAATGGTTGTAACAATCCTGCTGGCTTCTGATGCTCTGCCTTTACTCTCTGACATACATCACAAATTGCTACATACTCCGCAATATCCTTCTTCATTCCAGTCCACCAGAAAATATCTTTCAAATCCAAATACATCTTGGTGTTTCCTGGGTGAATCAAATATGGTGAATCGTGTGCCTCTTGCAGTATCAACTTCCTGATCTCCGGGTCATTGGGCACGTAAACGCGGTCTTCAAACCATAGGGTATCGTGTTCATCCTCACGAAATCCCTTAGCTTTTCCTTTGCTAAGTTTCTCCTTTATAGCGGCAATCTCCTTGTCAGTCCTTTGAGCTTCTCTGATTCTATCCATCAATGTTGACTGAATCTCCAATGCTGCTACATAGCCTCTCGGAACTATTTCCAAACATAGTTCACGAAGATTTTCTGCTAACTCCTTGGGTATTTCTCCCGTCATTAATGTATTGACATGGCTCTTACGGCTTAATGCGTCAGCTACTACATTAGCTTTTCCGGGGTGATAATGCAATCTCATATCATAATCCTTGATGAGATCCAACCATCTCCTTTGTCTGAGATTCAACTCCTTCTGTGTGAAAATGTACTTCAAACTCTTATGATCCGTGTACACCTCACAATGATTTCCAATGAGGAAATGCCTCCATGTTTTCAAAGCATGCACTACGGCTGCTAACTCCAAATCATGCGTGGCATAATTCAACTCATGAGGTTTCAGTTGTCTTGAGGCATATGAAACAACTCTCCCTTCCTGCATAAGCACTGCTCCAAGTCCTCGGCGTGAAGCGTCGCAATACACCTCATAATCTTTGGTCTGGTCTGGCAAAATCAACACTGGTGAGGTAACCAAACGTTTCTTCAACTCCTGGAAACTAGCCTCACATTCCTCCGTCCATATGAACTTGGTATCTTTCTTCAACAACTCAGTCATAGGCTTCGCAATCTTTGAGAAATTCTCAATAAATCTTCGGTAGTATCCTGCGAGTCCAAGAAAACTCCGGATCTCTCCAACTGTTGTTGGGGCTTCCCACTTGGTCACGGTATCAAATTTAGTGGGATCAACTACTGTACCTTCTCCAGATATAACGTGTCCAAGGAATCCTACTTCCTTCAACCAAAACTCACATTTGCTGAACTTGGCATATAATTGATGTTCTCTGAGCTTTCCAAGTACCAAACGCAAATGATCCTTATGCTCCTCTTCATTCTTCGAATATACCAGGATATCATCAATGAACACCATGATGAACTTATCCAAAAATTCCATAAACACTTTGTTCATCATGTTCATAAAATAGGCAGGTGCGTTAGTCAGACCGAATGACATAACGGTATACTCGTATAGCCCGTACCTGGTGGTAAAAGCTATCTTAGGTATATCCTGTTCTCGAATCTTCAACTGGTGGTATCCTGATCATAGATCGATCTTGGAAAATACCTTAGCTCCTTGCAATCGATCAAACAGATCATTAATCATTGGTAGTGGGTACTTGTTATTGATTGTTACTTCATGCAATCCTTGATAATCAACAACCATCCTTAATGATCCATCCTTCTTCTCCACTAGAAGTACTGGTGATCCCCAAGGTGAAGAACTTGGGCGAATATATCCCTTATCCAGTAACTCCTTAATCTGCTTCTTAATTTCCACCAAATCCTTTGCTGGCATCCTATATGGTCTCTTTGATATTGGCTTGTGCCTGGCAATAGCTCAATCAAAAACTCAATATCTCTATCCGGTGGCATGCCTGGCAACTCCTTTGGAAATACTTCAGGGAAATCCCTTACCACTGGTACTTCCTCCTGCACAACTCCTGTTAGGCAATTTACTTGAGTCCTCTTTGGCACATGTCGGGATACATACTTGATCCTTCTCCCTTCTGGGGTGGTAAGCAAAATTGACTTACTAGCACATTCAATATTCCCTTCATACTTTGATAACCAATCCATGCCTAATATCACATCCAATCCTTGGGATTCCAATACTATTAGGTCTGAGGGAAAAACATAGTTACAATCCTTAATGGTAACCGATCACACCATAGACTAGCCACATACTCTGCTCCAGGCGAGGTTACTAACATGGGTGACCTAAGGGCTTGGGTTGATAGGTTATACTTATCCACAAATCCCCTTGAGATGTATGAATGCGATGCACCAGTATCAAAAAGAACGAGTGCAGTAAATGACTTAACCAAAAACTTACCTATTACTACATCAGGCTGAGCTTCAACCTCCTCCACGCTAACGTGGTTCACCTATCCTCTGTTGAAAGGGTTCGGCTTCTTCCGAGAACTTTCATTGCCATTTTGGCCTTCAGGACATTCATTGGCATAATGTTCGGTCTTCTGACACTTAAAGCAAGTGACTTGGATCAGGTACTTCTTGGCTGGGGTTGAGGGGTTGGTGCAATTCTGGCCGTTGCTTCCTCCATTGCCATTACCATTCTTGGTGCCATTGTGATTGTGCGAGCTACCTCCTCCATGGGTATGCTGGAAATGTCCTCCCGGTCTAGGGGTAAAACGTGGCTTCTGCTGAGCTCCTGAATTGTACTTCCCTTGTCCATACTTCCTCTGGCGATTCTCAATTTGCTGCTGCTTCCCTTCAATCATAAGAGCACGATCTACCAACTCCTGGTAGTTGTTGAAGGTTGCTACCATCAACTGCATGCTCAACTCATCATTCAGTCCTTCCAGAAACTTCTCCTGCTTAGCTGCATACGTAGCAACGTCATCTAGTGCATAACGTGCTAACTTACTAAAATCCTCCACATACTGGCCAACTGTCCGTCCTCCTTGGCTCAAGTTGCGAAACTCACGATTCTTCATGGCCATAGCTCCTGCTGAAACATGTGCAGTACGAAAAGCCTGCTGAAACTGGTCCCATGTGACAGTGTCGACTGGGAAAGTGGCTGTGAAATTCTCCCACCATGATGCTGCGGGTCCTTCTAGCTGATGTGCGGCAAACTTCACCTTCTCCGCATCTGTGCATCCTGCTGTGGTTAACTCCCTAGCTGTCTTGCGGAGCCAATCATCTGCTACTATTGGCTCGGTGCTACTGGAAAACACCGGCGGATTTAGCCTAATAAAACGGGCTAAGTGGTCAACAGGTGGTGGTGGTGGTGGGTTGTGGTTGTTGTTCCCCTGATTCTGATTCTGGACTAGCAACTGCATCAATGTTTTCTGCTGCTGGATCAACTGGGTGAGCTCCGGTGGAAAGGCAAATCCGGGGTCACGTCTCAGAGGCATATGAGGGGTTTAGAAAAGATGAGATGTAAGAATAGAGGGGGTCTAAAGAGAAAACACTACACATATGCACATGAGGCAAAAGCAAACAATTCACTTCATTCAATCAAACAAGGGCATACAATCGATCTATCTATCGAAAAAGTGCTCGGACTACTATATTTACATGGTGGACTACTACTACTACTGATGAGGTGGTCTACTAGAAATATTCTTTGGTGGCAGACTCCATGATATCTTCTCCAGCTTCATCAACATAGTCATCATCGCTACTATCTGGATCCGAGTCGGTGTCTTCGATGATGATGTAGTCTTCCGGGCTAATCTCCTTGGGTTCTTCGTCTTCATCCACTGGTGTAGGGCCTCCCATAAATATTCCAATCTTCTTGATTAGGTCGTCATTCTTCTCTTCATAATCTTCACGTGTAGCCTTGAGTTCTTCCTCCAGTTCCTTGATTCTTGTCCTTGCCTTCTTCAGATCTATCATGTCGGCGCACATCTGGTTCTCCTGTCGTCGAATGTGCTAGTTTAACTCCTGGATAAAAGCTGCGATTGATCTATCCTTCCTGGTGCTGATCATCTCCCAGTGTTCATCTCGGCGCCCACAAATCTGGTAGATAGTGTTCATCTCCCAGTGTTCATCTCGGCGCCCATGGCGATGTGAGCTGCCATGCTCTTTCCTAAACTCCAAGTTGGTACATCAAAAGAAAACTCTATGGGCTCAGTGACTGGCATGAATGTCCTTCCTGGAACTTGAACTTGAATCATCCAGCGCTCTTCTTCAGGTAAAGTGGCGTTGTAGGTTCCGGTGAAACTTGGTACTCCTATATTCAGGTATCTAGTGACTTCCTTCAAGTGACGTCCAAAGGGTGTATCTTCATCCGGTTGCGTGAACTTGTTCCTTGCACCCGCCATTCTAAAGAGTAGAAAAGATGAGAAGTCAGAAGAGAAGAGAGTGAAAAGTGATCTAGGTCTTTTAGCTTAGTGGTCGTGTCCTACAGTCAGCGTGTGCTCTGATACCATCTCTGTAGCAACCAGACCTCAAACAGTCTGATCTCTGTGCTCCGGTGTCATCCTTGGACCAGTAATGCTGACACCACACAGTACTTGGAGGATTTATAGCATAGTAGCAATCACACACTTATTACATCAAGTGTCTCATAAGAGAACTTATTACAATAAATATGGCTTAAGGCCATCTAATAACGATAACAGCGGAAGGCTTGGAAGATAAGTGAGTCCATCAACTCCAATGGCATCACTGAGTATAGAACCACGGCCTAGAAACTCCTTAATCGTCGTCTGAAAAGTCTGCAACATTAACGTTGCAGCCCGAAAACGGGTCAGCACATGGAATATGCTGGCAAGGTAACACATAGAGAGTAATGGAATGAAACAGCTATACTATATGCACATTTAGCTGGTGGAAAGCTCTATGGTTACAGTTTTGCGTAAAGCCAATTTTTCCCTACTTCAAAGAAATAGATTTATTTAACTATCATGGTAGTTGTTAAACATTGAGAATGGTTGACAGCATTCTCAATCCCAATTAAACATCATCATTAAACATAACCCAACAAAATTAATTTAGAGTAACATGCTGAGATTCACATGATAATCCAAGTACTAGATACTCAAGATGTCCATAACCGGGGACACGGCTAATCATGATTAGTTTATTACACTCTGCAGAGGTTTGCACACTTTTCCCCACAAGACTCGATCGCCTCCGTTTGGTTTCTCGCACTACAAGGTGTTTGAGAAGATGGATGACCGAGACATAGTCTTTCAGAAGCGCTAGCACCTTACGATCGGGTAGACCGTACCACCTACATCCCCTACATCTGCTAGTCTACCACTATAAGAGTTTGCACGACTTAGTCAACTATGCTAGAGCCCATAATAGCTTGTGGCTGCACACGGAAGTTTCTAGTATGAATAGTCTCATGATCCCTTTGAGCCTGGGTGGCGGTCCAAAAGAAAACAGGCAAGTCCTGGAATACCCAGATGCCTCAATCCACCCAGATGTGTGTTTAAGTTGCCACCTTAGATAAACCATTAATTAACAAACTCACATCTGTCATGGATATCACTCACCCAATCCACGTCTACTAGCATAGCACGGCATAATAAGCAAACGTAGAAGTAACTCCCAAAGGTTTGATAATAAACAGGTAATATGTAGTACCTCAACTACTTCCCATCCCACAATTTAATTAGATCCTAATCATGCAATGTGTGAGATTTGATATAATGCAATAAAACTGGGTAGTAGGAAAGGTATGATCAAAGTGTTACTTGCCTTGCTGATGATCCGCGAAACCTAGAGATTCGAAGTAACAGGCGGCGCACTCCGGGTATTCTATCGCAGACAAACAAACAAGCATACAATAAGTACTCATCTAATGGACGGATAAAACGCAAATAAGAGATCTAACCAGAAGGTTCAACTTAAGAACTCCGGTTGGCAAAAAGAATCAAATCGAACGAAGCAACGAAAGTCAAACGGCAAAAGAAAGCAACTTCGTTCTACTAATCTGGATCTATGGCAAATTTTACAGTAGCAAAATCTGGTTTAAGTTGGTTAAACGGATAGAGGGTTTCGAGACGAAACTCCAGGCGCTTGAATCGCCTGATTCCGATAAACGAGCGAAAAGTTATACTAAAACGAAAATCGGATCAGGAATCGCGATCAGAAAAATTGCGGATTTTATCCGAGAAAAAGAAAAACGACGAACGTTCGCTAGAACGAACGAATGAACGAACACTCACTATTTAAATAAACCGTAAAAACCGATCTATTTAAAAAAACCAAATCTAAAAAAATGGCGGCACGGAAATCGAGGCAGCGGCGAACCTCGGGCGCCGTGAGGCGGCGGCGGCGGGCGGCGGCGGCGGTGGGCGGCGGGTGGCGGCGCGGGGCTCGAGGCAGGGCTGGAGGCTAGGGTTTGCCCCGGGTGGGCTGCCCCGGCTTATAAAGCCCTGGCGGGCCGGAGTCCTAGTCGGACACGGCCCGTAGGTCGGTACGTTTTTTTACGCGCAGAAGAAAAATAAAAAGAAATACTAAACGGACTCCAAAAATTCCGAAATAAATTTTCATGGGCTTCTAAAATCGAGGCGCACAAGGTGAACATTTATTTGGGACCTCAATGCAATTTTGAAAAACGCACATTTTTCCTAAATTCAAATAAAACATCGAAAACTCCGAAATAAAAAAAATCTTATTTGATTTTATTATTTGATCCTCAATATTTCTTTATTTTGGGAAAGTCATTTTATTCCCTCTCTCATATTTTTGTAATAGAAATAATTGATGATAAAATAAATAAAATCAAATGATCCTATTCTCAAAATTTGAGAAAACTCAAATATGAAAATAACGAAATCCCCAACTCTCTCCGTGGGTCATTGAGTTGCGTAGAATTTCTAGGATCAACCAAAATGCAAAATAAAATATGGTATAAATAGATTATCTAGTGTATAACATTCCAAATTGAAAATTTGGGATGTTACAGTTGGACCGATTTAGTTCAAAATGTGAACGTTAGGATTTTCGGTGGGACTGACATGTTAACTCGGTGAGACCGATTTCATTAGGGTTAGGGCATAACGTAATCTCGGTGAGACCAATTACACAAACTCCATGGGACTGATTTTGGTAATGAGCTAACAAGAGAGTTGGTCAGGAAAACTCGGTGGGACAGATTCGCTCATCTCGGTTGGACCGAAACGTTACGAAGGGGAAACAGAGAGTTTGCATTGTGAACTCGGTGGGACCGATCGCTCATTTTGGTTGGACCGAAACATTACAAAGGGAAACAGAGAGTTTGCAATCCCATCTCGGTGAGACCGAGATCCCTATCGGTGAGACCGAAAAGACTAGGGTTTTGCGACAATGGCTATGTCAACTGAACTCGGTGGCGCCGGATAGAAAGTTTCGGTGGGGTCGAGTTTGACTTTTGGTTTGGGACATGTGTGTATATGAGAAAATGGTTGAGGGTTTTGGAGCATATCACTAAGCATTTTGAGCAAGTAACTCATTAAGCAACACCTCGTCCCCTTTTAATAGTATTGGATTTTCCTATGAACTCAATGTGATCTTGGATCAGTGAAAGGTAAACTGTAGAGTCTTGAGATTTATAGATTGAGCCAATCTTTTTTCCTTAGCATTTTGAGGGGTCCACATTTCTAATCCATGTCATGCCAATCATTGAGCTTTCCTGAAATATTTATGTTGAAATAGTATTAGCTCAATGAGCTATATGTTCTTAGGAATTACCAAAACCACCTAGGGATAGTTGCACTTTCAAATACCTGGTTCAATCTCGTTGCTGGCAAGTCTCTTTACTCGTTCCGTAATGCATCATCCCGCAACTAACTCATTAGTTACATTGCTTGGAAGGCTTATAGTGATGTGCATTACCGAGAGGGCCCAAAGATACCTCTCCGATACATGGAGTGACAAATCCTAATCTCGATCCATGCCAACTCAACAAACACCATCGGAGACACCTATAGAGTATCTTTATAGTCACCCAGTTACATTGTGACATTTGATAGCACACTAAGTGTTCCTCCGATATTCAGGAGTTGTATAATCTCATAGTCATAGGAACATGTATAAGTTATGGAGAAAGCAATAGAAATAAACTAAATGATCATAGTGCTAAGCTAATGGATGGGTCAAGTCAATCACATCATTCTCTAATGATGTGATACCGTTCATCAAATGACAACTCATGTCTATGGTTAGGAAACTTAACCATCTTTGATTAACGAGCTAGTCAAATAGAGGAATACTAGTGACACTCTGTTTGTCTATGTATTCACACATGTACTAAGTTTTCAGTTAATACAATTCTAGCATGAATAATAAACATTTATCATGGTATAAGGAAATATAAATAACATCTTTATTATTGCCTCTAGGGCATATTTCCTTCAGTCTCCCACTTGCACTAGAGTCAATAATCTAGATTACATTGTAATGATTCTAACACCCATGGAGTCTTGGTGCTGATCATGTTTTGCTCGTGGAGAGGCTTAGTCAACGGGTCTGCAACATTCAGATCTGTATGTATCTTACAAATCTCTATGTCTCCCTCCTTGACTTGATCGCGGATGGAATTGAAGCGTCTCTTGATGTGTTTGGTTCTGTTGTGAAATCTGGATTCCTTTGCCAAGGAAATTTCACCAGTACTGTCACAAAAGATTTTCATTGGACCCTATGCACTAGTTATGACACCTAGATCGGATATGAACTCCTTCATCCAGACTCCTTCATTTGCTGCTTCCGAAGCAGCTATGTACTCTGCTTCACACGTAGATCCCGCCACGACGCTCTGCTTGGAACTACACCAACTGATAGCTCCACCATTCAATAAAAATACATATCTGGTTTGTGACTTAGAGTGAGACGTATCGGTGTCAAAGCTTGCATGCCTGCAGGTCGACTCTAGAGGATCCCCGGGTACCGAGCTCGAATTCGCCCTATAGTGAGTCGTATTACAATTCACTGGCCGTCGTTTTACAACGTCATCCGGATCAGTGTCAAATCTTGCATCGACGTAACCGTTTACAATGAGCTCTTTGTCACCTTCATAAACGAGAAACATATCCTTAGTCCTTTTTAGGTATTTCAGGATGTTCTTGACCGCTGTCCAGTGATCTACTCCTGGATTACTTTGGTACCTCCCTGCTAAGCTAATAGCAAGGCACACATCAGGTTTGGTACACAGCATTGCATACATGATAGAACCTATGTCCGAAGCATAGGGAATGACTTTCATTTTCTCTCTATCTTCTGCGGTGGTCGGGCATTGAGTCAGACTCAACTTCACACCTTGTAACACAGGCAAGAACTCTTTCTTTGCTTGATCCATTTTGAACCTTTTCAAAACCTTATCAAGGTATGTGCTTTGTGAAAGTCCAATTAAGCGTCTTGATCTATCTTTATAGATCTTGATGCCCAATATATAAACAACTTCACCGAGATCTTTCATTGAAAAATTCTTATTCAAGTATCCTTTTATGCTATTTAGAAATTCAGTATCATTTCCAATCAACAATATGTCATCCACATATAATAACAGAAATGCTACAGAGCTCCCACTCACTTTCTTGTAAATACAGGCTTCTCCAAAAGTCTGTATAGAACCTATGCTTTGATCATACTATCAAAACGTATATTCCAACTCTGAGATGCTTGCACCGGTCCATAAATGGATAGCTGGAGCTTACACACTTTGTTAGCACCTTTTGGATCGACAAAACCTTCTGGTTGCATCATATACAACTCTTCTTTAAGATATCCATTAAGGAATGCGGTTTTGAGATCCATTTTCCAAATTTCATAATCATAAAATGCAGCAATTTCTAACATGATTTAGACGGACTTAAGCATTGCTACGGGTGAGAAGGTCTCATCATAGTCAACTCCTTAAACTTGTCGAAAACCTTTCGCAACAAGTCGAGCTTTGTACATAGTAACATTACCATCAACGTCAGTCTTCTTAAAGATTCATTTATTCTCTATGGCTTGCCGATCATCGGGCAAGTCAACCAAAGTCCACACTTTGTTCTCATACATGGATCCCATCTCAGAGTTCATGGCCTCGAGCCATTTTGCAGAATCTGGGCTCATCATTGCTTCCTCATAGTTCATATGTTCATCATGGTCAAGTAACATGACCTCCAGAATAATATTATCGTACCACTCTACTGCGGATCTTACTCAGGTTGACCTACGAGTTTCAGTAGTAACTTGATCAGAAGTTTCATGATCATCATCATTAGCTTCCTCACTAATTGGTGTAGTAATCATTGGAACTGATTTCTGTGATGAACTACTTTCCAATAAGGGAGTAGGTACAGATACCTCATCAAGTTCTACTTTCCTCCCACTCACTTCTTTCGACCTAAACTCCTTCTCTAGAAAGGATCCATTCTTAGCAACGAATATCTTGCCTTCGGATCTGTGATAGAAGGTGTACCCAACAGTCTCCTTTGGGTATCCTATGAAGACACATTTCTCCGATCTGGGTTCGAGCTTATCAGGTTGAAGGTTTTTCACATAAGCACCGCAGCCCCAAACTTTAAGAAATGACAACTTGGGTTTCTTGCTAAACTACAGTTCATATGGTGTCATCTCAACGGATTTCGATGGTGCCCTATTTAACGTGAATGCACCCGTCTCTAAAGCATAACCCCAAAACGATAGCGGTAAATCAGTAAGAGACATCATAGATCACACCATATCTAATAAAGTGTGGTTACAATGTTCGTACACACCATTACGCTATGGTGTTCCAGGTGGCGTGAGTTGCGAAACTATTCCGCGTTGTTTCAAATGAAGACCAAACTCATAACTCAAATATTCACCTCCATGATCAGATCGTAGAAAATTAATTTTCTTGTTATGAAGATTTTCCACTTCACTCTGAAATTCTTTGAACTTTTCAAATGTTTCATACTTATGTTTCATCAAGTAGACATACCCATATCTGCTCAAATCATCTGTGAAGGTCAGAAAATAACGATACCGAACACGAGCATCAACACCCATCGGACCACAGACATCAATATGTATTATTTCCAATAAGTCTGTTGCTTGTTCCATTGTTCCGGAGAACGGAGTCTTAGTCATCCTGCCCATGAGGCATGGTTCGCAAGCATCAAGTGATTCCGAAAGCCCATCAACATGGAGTTTCTTCATGCGCTTTACACCAATATGACCTAAACGGCAGTGCCACAAATAAGTTGCACTATAATTACTAAACTTATATCTTTTGGCTTCAATACTATGAATATGTGTATCACTACTATCAAGATTTAGTAAAAATAGACCACTCATCAAGGGTGCATGACCATAAAAGATATTACTCATATAAATAGAACAACCATTATTCTCTGATTTAAATGAATAACCATCTTGCATCAAACAAGATCTAGATATAATGTTCATGCTTAATGCTTGCACCAAATAACAATTATTCAGGTCTAAAACTAATCTCGAAGGTAGATGTGGAGATAGCATGCCGACGGTGATCACATCAACTTTGGAACCATTTCCCATGTGCATCGTCACCTCGTCCTTAGCCAATCTTCGCTTAATCTGTAGCCCCTGTTTCGAGTTGCAAATATTAGCAACAGAACCAGTATCAAATACCCAGGCGCTACTGCGAGCATTAGTAAGGTACACATCAATAACATGTATATCAAATATACCTATCACTTTGCCACCCTTCTTATCCGCCAAATACATGGTGCAGTTCCGCTTCCAGTGACCAGTCCCTTTGAAGTAGAAGCACTCAGTCTCAGGCTTAGGTCCAGACTCGGGCTTCTTTACTTGAGCAGGAACTTGCTTGCCGTTCTTTTTGAACGTCCCCTTCTTTCCTTTGCCTTTTTTCTTGAAACTTGTGGTCTTGTTGACCATCAACACTTGATGCTCCTTCTTGATTTCTACCTCCGCAGCTTTTAGCATCGCGAAGAGCTCGGGAATTGTCTTATCCATCCCTTGCATATTATAGTTCATCACAAAGCTTTTGTAGCTTGGTGGCAGTGATTGAAGAACTCTGTCAATGACACTATCAACCGGAAGATTAACTCCCATCTGAGTCAAGTGATTGTCGTACCCAGACATTCTGAGTATGTGCTCACTAACAGGACTATTCTACTCCATTTTGCAGCTGTAGAACTTATTGGAGACTTCATATCTCTCAATCCAGGCATTTTCTTGAAATATTAACTTCAACTCCTGGAACATCTCATATGCTCTATGACGTTCAAAATGGCGTTGAAGTCCCGGTTCTAAGCCGTAGAGCATGGCACACTAAACTATCGACTAGTCATCAGCTTTGCTCTGCCAGGTGTTCATAGCATCTGGAGTTGCTCCTGTGCCGGGTTTGGCACCTAGCGGTGTTTCCAAGACGTAATTCTTCTGTGCAGCAATGAGGATAATCCTCAAGTTACGGACCCAGTCCATGTAGTTTCTACCATCATCTTTCAACTTAGCTTTCTCTAGGAACGCATTAAAATTCAAGGGAACAACAGCACGTGCCATTTATCTACAATAACATAGACATGCAAAATACTATCAGGTACTAATTCGTGATAAATTAAAGTTCAATTAATCATATTACTTAAGAACTCCCACATAGATAGACATCCCTGTAATCATCTAAGTGATCACGTGATCCATATCAACTAAACCATGTCCGATCATCATGTGAGATGGAGTAGCTTTCAATGGTGAACATCACTATGTTGATCATATCTACTATATGAATCACACTCAAACTTTCGGTCTCAATGTTCCGAGGCCATATCTGCATATGCTAGGCTCATCAAGTTTAACCCGTTGTATGTGAACGTATAGCTTATCACACCCGATCATCACGTGGTGTCTCGACATGACAAACTGTAGCAACGGTGCATAATCAGGGAGAACACTTGTACCTTGAAATTTAGTGAGAGATCATCTTATAATGCTACCGCCGAACTGAGAAAAATAAGATGCATAAAGGATAAACATCACATGCAATCAAATAAGTGATATGATATGGCCATGATCATCTTGTGCCTTTGATCTCCATCTCAAAAGCACCGTCATCATCACCATCGTCACTGGCTTGACACCTTGATCTCCATCGAAGCATCGTTGTCGTCTCGCCAACTATCGCTACCGCTTAGTGATAAAGTAAAGCAATTACATGGTGATTGCATTTCATACAATAAAGCGACAACCATATGGATCCTGCCAGTTCTGTAACATCCCAAAATTCTAAATTTTGGAATGTTATACTAAATAAATAGATTTGTTTGATTGAGTGTGATTGAGTGAAATTCGAAACTTTTTGAAAGTTAAATGAGAGGGAATAAAAGGACTTTCCCAAATTTCATTTGCATTTTTATGATCTCTGAATTCAAATTCTTTTCAACACAAAACCCTGGAGAGAAGATGACATGACTTCTTCCATTTATTCAAATGACAAGGGGTGTTGAAAATATTTGAATTTCATTTGAAAATATTTCCGATTCAGAAACTTCATACAGCTCAATGATTTTCATGAGAGAAGATAAAATGACTTCTTCAAATTATATGAAATATGAGTTGGGAGTTTCAAAGAATTAAATTCAAAGTTCTTTTGAATTTATTTTCAATTTGGAGTTATTTGAGTTTTGATCAAATTATTTTTCTCCAAAAATAAAATATATGGAAATTAGGGTAACATGATTCCCTACAATAGAGAATTGGAGAAAAATTAATTTGAAATCATTTTGGTATTTTAAAAATGATTTTTGTTGGATTTTAATAGACCAGTAGCACTCTTTGATTTATCTGAATTTGTGAGGATTTTATTTGGCATTATAAAAATGTCCATGTTGTAGGAAATCTTTTTCTGCAAATTTTGATATATTATATGCCTATAGTATGATTTATTTTGTATAGTTTATTTTGTATTTCACTGCCTGCAAAAAAATGTTTTAAAAAAAATCTCTTTCTCCGCCCACTGGGCCGGCCCAGCCGTAATCTCTGTCTCCGCCCAGTGGGCCGGCCCAGCCGAAGCCAGGCCAAGGCCCAGTTCCGCACCGCCTCGCCCGTCATCCCGAACCGGGACTCCTCCCGGAGTCCGGCGCTGCCCCGTCACCGGCCGCCCCTTCCCCACGCCACCGTGCCTCCCCTCCTCCTATAAAGCCGCCGCCCGGACACCCCTCTCTCTCCCGCATCTCGCCGCTCGAAGCCGAGCCGCCGCCGCGCCGTTTGCAGCCACCGCCCGCACTCGCCGGAGTTCGAGCTCCGACGAGATCCGCCGCCGTCGCCCGCACCGCGTCCCGTCGCCCTCGACCGCAGCTGGCCCCGCCGACGACTCCGCCGCTCCGCTCCGCCCCTCCCCGACCGCTCCGCGTCGCCCCTGACCACCGGAGCCGCCGCCCGCTCGAAACCGCCGCCGCTCTTCTCCGGCGACGCCGACCCACCGCCGCGGTAAGCCCGGCTCCTCCCTCGCCCACGTTAGATCTAGGGTCAACGGATAGGATTAGATCGCGTTGTTGTTTTTTTCTCTCCAACCGTTTTCTTTAAGTAGTGAACGTTCATTGTTTTAGTGTTTGCAGCGAACGGTTTTTGTTCGTTAGCATTCGGTAACGAACGTCTGCTATTTAGTCTTTTTTTAGTTTTCTGCCAGGGACCCGTTTGTGAATATTTTATTGACAGATTGGCCCCTGTTCTTCAAACGATCACAACTTTTCGCTCGTTAGTCCAAATCCAACGAAACCAACGCTCACATCTTCGTTATGATCTCCTCTATCCAGTAATCCAACTCAAACATGTTTTTGAAAAGTTTAAAATTTGAATTAGATCAGATTTGAATTCAAACTTCGTTTGATCATAACTTGAGTTTCGTAGCTCCGTTTGAGTTGATTCTTTTTGCAAATCGAAGCTCTTGACCTAAACTTTCTGATAAGGCCAAATTCACATAATTTTGGTACTGTTAGAAATTGTTTTATGTTGCAAGAGTTATTTGCTTGGTTTTGATGTTTCCGAATCGTCTTCTTCGTTCTTTCTGATCTTTTGAGTGATTGCTTATGTGTGGTTACTATTGCTTGCTTACGATAGATTGACCGGAGTGTGACGAGTAGACTATCAAGAGTTTTGAGTGCGAATCATCTTCATCAACATTGCAGGCAAGTTCACACTTTGATCATACCTTTCATACCCAGTTTTTTGCATTAGATCAAACCTCCAACATTGCATGATTAGGATCTAATTAAATTGTGGGATGGGAAGTAGTTGAGGTAGTACCTATTACCTGTTTATTATCAAACCTGGGAGTTACTATTACGTTATGCTTATAGTGCCATGCTATGCTCGTAGACGTGGATTGGGTTTTGAGAGTATTCATGACAGATGTGAGATTGTTAATTAATGGTTTACTTAAGGTGGCAACTTAAACACACATCTGGGTGGATTGAGGCACCTGGTTATTCCAGGATTGCCTGTCTAGGCACCTGGGTAGACCAGGATTGCCTGTTTTCTTTTGGACCGCCACCCAGGATCAAAGGGATCATGAGATTATTCATACTAGAAACTTCCGTGTGCAGCCACAAGCTATTATGGGCTCTAGCATAGTTGACTAAGTCGTGCGAACTCTTACAGTGGTAGACTAGCAGATGTAGGGGATGTAGGTGGTACGGTCTACCCGATCGTAAGGTGCTAGCGCTTCTGAAAGACTATGTCTCGGTCATCCGTCTTCTCAAACACCATGTAGTGCGAGAAACCAAACGGAGGCGATCGAGTCTTGTGGGGAAAAGTGCGCAAACCTCTGCAGAGTGTATAAACTAATCATGATTAGCCGTGTCCCCGGTTATGGACATCTTGAGTATCTAGTACCTTGGATTATCTGTTGATCTCATCACGTTACTTTAAATTAAGTTTGTTGGGTTTAATGATGTTATTTAATTGGGATTGAGAATGCTGTCAACCATTCTCAATGTTCAACAACCACCATGATAGTTAAATAAAATTTATTCCTTTGTAGTAGGGAAAAATTGGCTTTTCGCAAAAACTATAACCATAGAGCTTTTCCACCAGCCAAATATGCATGTAGTGATAGCCATTGTTCATCATTTCTCTCTATGGTGTGAATTTGCCAGTACATTCAATGTACTGACCCTTTGTGGCTGCAACGTCTCATGTTGCAGGAATCTTACGACGAGTAAGTGATACGTTAGGGTTACGATTTCTACACTCAACTTTGCCGTTGGTGTTGATGGGAATCCACAACCTTGTTACTTCCGCTATTTGGATTGAGGTAATAGTATTTACGTTACTTATACATGTGATTTACCTCTGTTATAAATCCTCGAGTACTGTGTGTGTCAGCATACCGATCCAGGGATGACACTTAAGCACAGAGACTTGATCCATTCGGGTCGGGTCGCTACAAGATGGTATCAGAGCACATGTTGACTGTAGGACGTGACCCTAGAAACTGGCAAGCCCATAGCAAAGATTTTTCTCTACAACTTTCCCTTTCAAAAAGATCTTTTACCTCTCTTCTCTTCTGAGCTTATTCAAAAATTCCCTTTAGTGAGACCATACCCTTTCCCCTTTTGACCACACGAAGATTCGACTGATGAGACCACTCCAAGAAGTACAAGATATCGGACAACTAAGACCACTTCGAAATGAAGAGTATTTTCCGTGCATCTGAATAATGGAAACTACAACGGTTGAAGACCGAAGACAAGTAGAATTTGAAGGCTCTGAAGAATTCCCAGATTTGTATGACCTAGGAAGGCTACCCTTATGGAACTTGACAGATTATGGAAGTTGTCAATGCCCGAGATCAGGGTGTATCGGAGAAAGACCGGAGCATGGAGAGTTAAAAACTTAAAGTTTTGTCAAGAAAACCCTAAGGCAGGAGATATCAACTATGGAATGATAGCTCATGGGAATGACAAGAGCAGAAACACGGTTATCCGTGATGTCATCGCCCGCTGATGCTATTGTCACCGTGCTGAGTTAAGGATGCATTTCTTCAGAATGGATTTGATGGAAGAAGGCTGATGGAGCACCTATTAGTAAGATGAAGTTTTAACCTTAGCCGGTGTATCACCAGGATCTGGAGTAGTACATCAAGAAGTTTAAGGTGGAGCTCCATGAAGCCGTATTAGACAAGGAAGCATTTCGTGAAGAACTCAGGAACCAAAAGCTGAAAGTAGCCAAGCTGGAGGAGCTACAACCTCGAGATACCGGAGATTTGTCAGGAACTGAAGGACAGTAGGACCATGGTTCGAAGGATGTTGAAACCAGAAGTTTGGAACGCAACTCCAGAATATTAAAGGACGTCACGAGAGACTTCCGTCAACAGAGTTGATCTGGCAAAAGAACTTGAGAAGGACAAGCATGATCGGAAGAAGCCATTGGAGGCTTGAACAAGGCTTGAAGAGTTTGGAGATGTTGAAGATTTATTGACCTTTAGAAGACCAAACCCCTGTTATATACCTATGTTAGATACGATGTTTGTGAGCTGGCATTTGTTTGATGTTTTTTTTGACAGCCACAACAAAAATCTGTCTTTTTCAAAACTGTTGTTTGCATTGTGTGTATCCCTCTCCCTCTCTCTTATCTTACCCCAAACCCATGGACCCAATAGAGGATGAATGAAGATGAGCTTGTATTTTCTGGACCGATGAGTCAGTTGGAGACGGACCAATGGATTCAGAACATGGAGGATCACATGAAGAATAACCCTATAGTTGGAAATGATATGACTCAACATGCTCGTCAGTGCTTTGAAAGAGGTGCTGCCACTTGGTGGAGGATATACCAAACCATGAATGGATGGCAAGGAGTAACCACTTGGAGAGAATTTAAGCTGACTTTGCCAAAGTCTCGGTTTGTGTCCCAGAAGTTGAAGCCTTATGGAAAGGATATGAAGAAACCTTGTGCATGCAAGATTTGTGGAGAAATAGGACACACCCATAAAGAACACAAGGATGAATGCCCTAATTGCAAAGAAAGTCACCCAGTTGAAGAATGGCCAATTAGGCAGATTTCTTGTTTCTTGTGTGAAGGGACTACCCACTATCCTGCTCAGTGTCACATTTACCCCATGGTACAACGAACCATCCAGCAGAAGAAAGAAGTAAAGGAAGGAGCCCTTATGGAAATTTTAGAAGAACCTGTGATGAAGGAAGAGACGGAGGACACGCCCAAAGAAGAACCAATTAAACCCTGCACCAAGTCATGCTATTCATGTGGAGAAGAAGGACACATCTCCCAAAATTGTTTGAATGTGGATCTAGTAGAATTCCCGACAGAGGAAGTAGAGTATGACCCACAAGAAATAGAAGCCATGATTGGCATGGAAAGGTCCAGGAAGAGAAGTAGATTGGATACCAGGAAGGACCTGAGTCATATCACCTGTTACAGGTGCAAGGAGTCAGGGCACTACCTCAATAGTTGCCCAAAAAGGAAACCTCGAGACTTGTCAGAAGTAATATGTTTTAGTTGTAATGGAGCAGGGCACTTTGCCAGAGAATGCCCTAAGGAGAAGGAAACTTGTGCTAGATAGTTGAGTTTGCAACAAAAGAAATGGAGTAGTAGAAGTGAGAACATTTTTCTTTTATATTGAGGTGTTGAGTTGAGACATGTAATGGAGAAGCGAGAGATTGTAATCATTTGAGAATGAATAAAGTAGCATCGTTGGTACTGATATGGATTTTATGAGTTGTTACTCTATGAAGAAGGATTTTGACCATTTTTGAGGATAAGAGAAATATGGTCTATGGAAGATTTGTGCATTTTAAGGGTGGTAGTACCCTGTAATGGATTTCGGACAAAATGAATACGAGTTTTGTCTCGATATGTGTGATGCCCCAAGAGTATGTGGGATGAAGTTGGAGACCGTCAGTTGTTTGGACCAAAGGTGATCAAGGAGTCCAAAGAGAATGTTAAGTTGATTCAAGATAGACTGAAGGTAGCTCAGTCCAGGCAGAAGAGTTATGCAGACTCAAAAAGAAAAATGCAAGGAGGTAGCCTATGAAATTGGAGATAGAGCATGTCTTCGTGTGTCCCCTCTGCGAGGAGTTAAACAATTTAGAGTTAAGGGACAGTTGGCCCCGAGATTTGTAGGACCATACCGAGTTTTGGAGCGTATGGGAGAAGTGGCCAACAAGTTGGAGTCACCCAAGGGACTGTCAGGAGTTCATGATGTGTTTCATGTTTCCCAGTTGAAGAAGTGCCATGCAGAGATGGCCAATATTCCCCTGTAAGAACGCTTGACCCTGGAAAGGATAATGATGTTCCATGAAGTGGAATATAGACTCCATAAGTATAAGTTTTTATCTTGGTATGTGGGATATCCCACGAGGGTGAAGAGATGAATTACTATTGGATATAAAGGAGGTATGATGTCGGAAATATGGATCAATGGAAACTCCATGATGAGTCTGAGTAATCATGTCCTAGTTTGGTGCCAATAGAAGGAAGTAAGACAGTACAATTGGATGATTTTAGTATAATAGGAAAACTGGAAGTTAGATGTTGGATTAGAGATCCGTTGCCCCAATGATAAGTTTAAGGACTACAAGTGATGAGATGGGCCATAACCCACAGGCCCCAAGACCTGCCAAGAAGAAAACACATTCTTGCTGAAGGAATAACCCTGGAGGAAGATACGACGTTTATCGACAGACAATTTTTTTGGGGTAACGCAAAACCTGAGAGTTGGGAAGGAACGATAGATGTTTGTTTGGCTTGCAGAATCCATGGAATTATCCGAACTTAGTTCGTCGACAAGAGAAATACTGCAATGCTTGTGAGGATGACCGAGTGTTAGAATGCGAGATTCACTAAAGCATATACAAGGTAATGATTTGGGTGCGGGATGGATTGATCACCATACCGACTTACTCTTATTATTCGCCTTGCTATATGGGATGGTAAATCTGAGTGACTTATCTATAGTAGAGCGCCGACGATCAAAACCTTGCTTACAACTTAGAATGGTATACGTATTTTCCCTTGTACAAGGCAGCTTTGCCAACCGTAGGTTATACGGTGAGGATCAACCCAGACCCATTTCCTGCAGGAGAAACCATAAATGGTTGACCACCATGAGATATCGATAGCTGTTTAGTAATGGCGCCAGACCCGTCAGCTAAGAAGACCCAATCTTGGAATAACCTTACCAGGAGGAAAGGACAGAAGAATTGAGGAAAAGGTTATGTCACTACCGGAAGAGACCAGAGAAGGAATTATCCTTATGATCCAAGAAGACCGACACTGTTAACAATAAAAAATGGAGTATATGAGTTTTGATGGAACAGTAACCATGCTTCTAAGGGTGGTAGCACCCCAGACCCTGTGTGATGATCGATGGATTTTGAGGAGACCCCCAAACCCTAACCTATTTCTTGCTAGCCTCTCCGAATCTCGAGGACGAGATTCATTTTAAGGGTGGTAGGTTTATAACATCCCAAAATTCTAAATTTTGGAATGTTATACTAAATAGATAGATTTGTTTGATTGAGTGTGATTGAGTGAAATTCGAAACTTTTTGAAAGTTAAATGAGAGGGAATAAAAGGACTTTCCCAAACTTTCACATTTGCATTTTTATCATCTCTTGAATTCAAATTCTTTTCAATCACAAAACCCTGGAGAGAAGATGACATGACTTCTTCCATTTATTCAAATGACAAGGGGTGTTGAAAATATTTGAATTTCATTTGGAAAATATTTCCGATTCAGAAACTTCATGCAGCTCAATGATTTTCATGAGAGAAGATAAAATGACTTCTTCAAATTATATGAAATATGAGTTGGGAGTTTCAAAGAATTAAATTCAAAGTTCTTTTGAATTTATTTTCAATTTGGAGTTATTTGAGTTTTAATCAAATTGTTTTTCTCCAAAAATAAAATATATGGAAATTAGGGTAACATGATTCCCTACAATAGAGAATTGGAGAAAAATTAATTTGAAATCATTTTGGTATTTTAAAAATGATTTTTGTTGGATTTTAATAGACCAGTAGCACTCTTTGATTTATCTGAATTTGTGAGGATTTTATTTGGCATTATAAAAATGTCCATGTTGTAGGAAATCTTTTTCTGCAAATTTTGATATATTATATGCCTATAGTATGATTTATTTTGTATAGTTTATTTTGTATTTCACTGCCTGCAAAAAAATGTTTTAAAAAAAATCTCTTTCTCCGCCCACTGGGCCGGCCCAGCCGAAGCCAGGCCAAGGCCCAGTTCCGCACCGCCTCGCCCGTCATCCCGGACCGGGACTCCTCCCGGAGTCCGGCGCCGCCCCGTCGCCGGCCGCCCCTTCCCACGCCACCGGGCCTCCCCACCTCCTATAAAGCCGCCGCCCGGACACCCCTCTCTCTCCTGCATCTCGCCGCTCGAAGCCGAGCCGCCGCCGCGCCGTTTACAGCCATCGCCCGCACTCGCCGGAGTTCGAGCTCCGACGAGATCCGCCGCTGTTGCCTCGCACCGTCCCGTCGCCCTCGACCGCAGCTGGCCCCGCCGACGACTCCGCCGCTCCGCCCCTCCCCGACCGCTCCGCCGTCGCCCCTGACCAACGGAGCCGCCGCCCGCTCGAAACCGCCGCCGCCATCTTCTCCGGCGACGCCGACGCCCACCGCCGCGGTAAGCCCGGCTCCTCCCTCGCCCGTTAGATCTAGGGTCAACGGGTAGGATTAGATCGCGCTGTTGTTTTTTTCTCTCCAACCGTTTTCTTTAAGTAGTGAACGTTCATTGTTTAGTGTTTGCAGCGAACGGTTTTTGTCTTATAAGCTTATAGAGCGAACGTTCGTTTTTTAGTCTTTTTCTTTTTTTTTTCAGTTATTTTCGGCCAGGGACCCGTTTGTGAATAACTTATTTGCAGAATAGCCCCTGCTCTTCAAAACACCGTAACTTTTTACTCGTTAGTCCAAATCCAACGAAACCAACGCTCACATCTTCGTTATGATCCCCTATATCCATTAATACAACTCAAACATGTTTTTGAAAAGTTTAAAATTTAAATTAGATCAGATTTGAATTCAAACTCTTTTTGATCGTTTGATCATAACTTGAGTTTCGTAGCTCCGTTTGAGTTGATTCTTTTTGCAAATCGAAGCTCTTGACCTAAACTTTCTGATAAGGCCAAATTCACATAATTTTGGTATTGTTAGAAATTGTTTTATGTTGCAAGAGTTATTTGCTTGGTTTTGATGTTTCCGAATCGTCTTCTTCGTTCTTTCTGATCTTTTGAGTGATTGCTTATGTGTGGTTACTATTGTTTGCTTACGATAGATTGACCGGAGTGAGACGAGTAGATCTATCAAGAGTTTTGAGTGCGGATAATCTTCATCAACATTGCAGGCAAGTTCACACTTTGATCATACCTTTTCATACCCAGTTTTTATTGCATTAGATCAAAACCTCCAACATTGCATGATTAGGATCTAATTAAATTGTGGGATGGGAAGTAGTTGAGGTAGTACCTATTACCTGTTTATTATCAAACCTTGGGAGTTACTATTACGTTATGCTTATAGTGCCATGCTATGCTCGTAGACGTGGATTTGGTTTTGAGAGTATTCATGATAGATGTGAGATTGTTAATTAATGGTTTACTTAAGGTGGCAACTTAAACACACATCTGGGTGGATTGAGGCACCTGGTTATTCTAGGATTGCCTGTCTAGGCACCTGGGTAGACCAGGATTGCCTATTTTCTTTTGGACCGCCACCCAGGCTCAAAGGGATCATGAGATTATTCATGCTAGAAACTTCCGTGTGCAGCCACAAGCTATTATGGGCTCTAGCATAGTTGACTAAGTCATGCGATCTCTTACAGTGGTAGACTAGCAGATGTAGGGGATGTAGGTGGTACGGTCTACCCGATCGTAAGGTGCTAGCACTTCTGAAAGACTATGTCTCGGTCATCCGTCTTCTCAAACACCATGTAGTGCGAGAAACCAAACGGAGGCGATCGAGTCTTGTGGGGAAAAGTGCGCAAACCTCTGCAGAGTGTATAAACTAATCATGATTAGCCGTGTCCCCGGTTATGGACAATTTGAGTATCTAGTACCTGGATTATCATGTTGATCTCATCACGTTACTTTAAATTAAGTTTGTTGGGTTTAATGATGTTATTTAATTGGGATTGAGAATGCTGTCAACCATTCTCAATGTTCAACAACCACCATGATAGTTAAATAAAGTTTGTTCCTTTGTAGTAGGGAAAAATTGGCTTTTCGCAAAAACTATAACCATAGAGCTTTTCCACCAGCCAAATATGCATGTAGTGGTAGCCATTGTTCATCATTTCTCTCTATGGTGTGAATTTGCCAGTACATTCAATGTACTGACCCTTTGTGGCTGCAACGTCTCATGTTGCAGGAATCTTACGACGAGTAAGTGATACGTTAGGGTTATGATTTCTACACTCAACTTTGCCGCTGGTGTTGATGGGAATCCACAACCTTGTTACTTCCGCTATATTGGATTGAGGTAATAGTATTTACGTTACTTTACACATGTGATTTACCTCTGTTATAAATCCTCGAGTACTGTGTGTGTCAGCATACCGATCCAGGGATAACACTTAAGCACAGAGATTTGATCCATTCGGGTTAGGTCGCTACAAGATGGTATCAGAGCACATGTTGACTGTAGGACGTGACCCTAGAAACTGGCAAGCCCATAGCAAAGATTTTTCTCTACAACTTTCCCTTTCAAAAAGATCTTTTAACTCTCTTCTCTTCTGAGCTTATTCAAATATTACCTTTAGTGAGACCATACCCCTTTCCCCTTTTGACCACACGAAGATTCGACTGATGAGACCACTCCAAGAAGTACAAGATATCGGATAACTAAGACCACTTTGAAATGAAGAGTATTTTCCGTGCATCTGAATAATGGAAACTACAACGGTTGAAGACCGAAGACAAGTAGAATTTGAAGGCTCTGAAGAATTCCCAGATTTGTATGACCTAGGAAGGCTACCCTTATGGAACTTGACAGATTATGGAAGTTGTCAATGCCCGAGATCAGGGTGTATCGGAGAAAGACCAGAGCATGGAGAGTTAAAAACTTAAAGTTTTGTCAAAGAAAGCCCTAAGGCAGGAGATATCAACTATGGAATGATAGCTCATGGGAATGACAAGAGCAGAAACACGGTTATCCGTGATGTCATCGCCCGCTGATGCTATTGTCGCCGTGCTGAGTTAAGGATGCATTTCTTCAGAATGGATTTGATGGAAGA